>NC_056733.1:449661485-449663985 GCF_019279795.1 Protopterus annectens | reverse complement strand
GATGCATGTGCATGAGGATGACTACGTTCCCCAACCCAGTCATGTGACGGCCTCCCTGTCAACAACCACGGATATAGGAAGGTAATGCGGAGAATATGAGGAAATGCGGAAGCAGTGTAATTGGAGCCGTAATGAGCAATCAACACCAATCAATCCAGGAAGGGCAAACGGCGGCAGCTGACAACTCTGCATGCAGACTCCCGCAAAACGGGAAAGGGGAGGCATAGGAATGCAAAGATAGTAGGGGATGTAGTAGAAATGCAAAGAGCAAAGAACCGAAATAGCACAGCCAAGTACAGAGGTAGCATAACGGCGGCAGCAGACAAAATGCATCATGTGCCATGTGCCTGCAGGATGCACTGCAGGCAATAGTAGGTGCAACGTGCAGAAACAGTAATGTAAGATGCAAAGCTAAGCCAATGCAGGCAACTGTAATGTAACACTAAAGGCAATACCGTTGCAGTTGCAACGGTAAAACACTGAAGATAATCCACAGATACGGCTGCACAGACACACCCAATGACATCACCGGGTATACAGCACAACAGTATAAAGCGTGAATGCACACAACACACAGCGCGATTTCCCAAATGCCGCACTGTAGGGTGTAAACACACGGGGAACTTTTAATATGTATATGTTGGGTGCCGCCGTGGCCGTGATGCATAGGTATGTGTCAGAGACAGACGGAGTTGCGGAGGAGGGTGCCGACAACTACCGTAGGCCTCATAGGAGAAGGAGAGTGTTCAGACCAAGGGTGACCTACCAGGGGCTGCAAGAACTGGAGACAGTAGAGCGCTACAGGGTGGACAGGGACACGTTACAGCAAATAGTGGAGCTGTGCCGGCCACGCCTGAGAACAAGAGACAACAGAGGGGAGTCCATCCCAGTGGACACAAAGGTATGTGTGAGCTTGTGAATACTGGCTACAGGTACCTTTCAAAGGCCAACCGGGGATATGATGGGCATCTCACAGGCATCAGCATCCAGGGTACTACACCAGTTCCTGGATGCCATGTTACGACATGCCCATGAGTATATAAACTTCCCCAGATCTCAGGAGGAGTTGGCTAGCAATATGCGCCACTTCCACCGTGTGGCACAATACCCGGAGGTACTGGGTGCGATAGACTGTACGCACATAGAAATCAAGTCACCACCGGGGGAGCAGGGTAGACGCTACATAAACCGCAAGGGATACCCCTCCATCAATTGCCAGGTCGTGTGCAATGCGCAGGGCATTATTATGGATGTGTGTGCTGGCAGCCCTGGAAGCTACCACGACTCCCATATCTGGCATGCCTCACAGCTGTATCAGGTATTTGCCAGGGGGGACATCACACAAGGTCACCTTGTGGGGGATGCTGGCTATGCACTGGAGCCGTGGATGATGACACCCATCAGAAATGCACACACACACATGCAAGAACGCCATAATGAGGCACACGCACAAACCAGAATAATCATAGCGCGTGTGTTTGGGATGTTGAAATCACGGTTCCGGTGCTTGGATACATCCGGTGGAGCCTTGCAGTACTCTCCAGGCACATGTGCCCACATATTCATAGTATGTTGTATGCTACACAATATGATTCTGCGGAAACAGCTGCTGCAGGGACATAATGGTGTAGGGCCACCAAGCCCGCCACAACTGCCAAGGCAAGCACAGGCACAGGGCATTCAGCGCCATGAACACATTGTGCCAGCCCCAGTAGGTAGACGGAGCCGTACCCAATATGCCTATGCCTTGGCAAAGAGGGAACGTATAGCACATACTCTGACAGCGTAGGCCCCATGGACTGACACCTCCCTACCTGCACACACAGTGAAATGGACGCCACACAAACATGTCTGCCTGTAATGTGTACCGTATGGGCGGACGTATGTGTGACTCCAACATAGGCACCACCCAAACACTGCACACCCAATAGCCAGCGGAGCATGGAACGCTAACACCTCAACCGCACGCCGGTCCTACAGCAGACGGCGTAGCCGTATGCTGCCACTTTCGGCGCAAGTTGACCACATATGTACTTATGTGCATACACAGATACGGAGATAGATATCATCACACACGTAGATATATATGTACACATACACAGATATAAGGTACAACAGGTAAATATGGAATCCCAGGGATGCAAGTTTACAGAGAAGTAAGAGGCGAAATCTCCACATAGTAAACATAGTGAACGACAACCCGATCATCCGGGAGGGTGGGCAGAGCAGGGAACGCCAGCCATGGAAATGTCAACCTGCATCAATGCATATCCGCGGGTCGGGATGATCGCCAGGCCACGGTACAGTAATGGGATATGTGCGTGTCATATTCATAGGATATGGATGCGGAGGTACACACCGCCGCCGGCGATGCGGTCAACATAGGTACTGTGTGAAACCGTCGGTGCGAAAGCGGCAATCATACCTCTCAAGTGTACGTTATTATGAGGAACGTACCTCATTTGGGGTCTAAAACAGTTCATGTTCCTCGAAGTTCCTC
>NC_056733.1:449563957-449660985 GCF_019279795.1 Protopterus annectens | reverse complement strand
TTTTCAGGAAATTCAAAGTTTATTTTTAGGACATATGTCCCTCACAGGGTGGGACAGGTGGTTACCCTAGAACATCTGCATCACATTTTCAGAGATTCCAATGTTTCAGTAAGGATATTTTGTGTAATATACCATCAATGACATATTTATTACCCCATTTTGCAGAATATCTCACATTATGTGCTCTCTGCGATTGCATATACTTCACGTCACCCGTCAAACGCGGATCACATGATCTGTTTGTGCACTAATCTCGCATATCCTCTACACGACTGTTACGTACCCTTCTCTCGTACCACGTGGTATCTCCTTCCCTGTATCCACTGTAGTGTCTACAATGACTATTTACTCTACTCTGTGTTCCCCTGATCTATGTCCAGATTTAACACTATTTGGATTGGTCTTCGACCTGCTATCACAACTGTTAACAGAAATACAATGTAGTCTGGTCCCTGATCTACAATAGACACAAAGAGACAAACCCTCCTTACCTGAGCCTCCTGTTTATGACTGCACGTTTTCTTCTTGGGATCCAGTTTTCCGCTTTTCAGCCACAGATCAGACAGTGGACAGCCTCTTTACACACAACAATTCAGTCGGAGGTCTTTTCATTCAAGAAGAACCATTTAGGCAAATTCTCCTGCGCAGTTGTCTAACCACCCATGCACTCTGACCTGTAGCTTACCAAGGGAATTCTGGCTAAGAAGGACCACAATGTCAAATAAGTTGTTAAAACCAGACTGTAGTGATCAGTAGGCTTTTCTAAGTGACAGTCAATAACACAGGAAGCTCGGGTTCACAACGTGTTAGTAGTGTACACAGGCAGGCAATTTAATATACAGTCCAAGTATGAGAGTTTTGTCTGACTCTATACAGTAAGCAATTTCTTTATATAGTGTTTACAATCAGCTTTTGCTCACCTTACTGACGTGGTCGGTCACAGGGCATTTCCATCACTATGGTCCGCAATAGTCTATACATACGTGGGTGCTAAGGTCGTGCTTTTAAAATGTTTTCCCATGAGAATAACACAGCCTTGCAAGGCACCTGGTCAATTACAGTGCCCTTCTGTGATTGTAGCTGTTTCAAGGACCCTGGACTGTTCCGATACAGTAGTCAGTTCATTTCTTACTACGTTCCTTTGTCTCTCTGGTAAGGAGTTGTACTCTTATCTTCGATAGTGCTCACAAGGCCATCCTCCTCAGCGGAAGGGGTGATGTTATGCATGTACATACATTCATTTTCTGTAACCCAGCAGATAATTAATGCTGAGAGACATAAGCCTGCTGTACTGGTTACTGCCAGGGTCAGAATTCGATCACACTGCAGCTTAGCTTCACCAATTACATGCATGATCATTTCTACTGCCATATTGTACGGTACAATTCAATGCATTATATAGTATTTTGATTCTAAACTGGCACTTCCTGTGTGTTTCTATATATATTTGTCTAACAACATCCATCCGGCCATATGCATGTTGTTCCGTCCTTTACCTTGACCGTGTGTATTTGGCCGTCCGGCAACGCTACTCTCCACATGTGATGTCACACCTTCCCCTTCTTTGCCTGTAGCACCCTGTTAGGATGTCCTGTTTGGTAGGCACATGTTCCGCTATATGTGTTTGACTTCTCTGCATAGCTAATCATCGATGCGGTAGTTCAACAACCCGACTTGTCCACATGTGTACAGTTATGTGCACCGTGGCATGTGCAAACCTATATGGTTTGGACGGGTACATACCACATGCGGGATGTACACATTCTGCACACACATTCACATGCAGCCATTTCTATATCTGTACCTGGGGTGGGTTGGTGACATGTGGGTAATGATTTGCCCGCGTGGCACTGCCTAACACATACTTCTTACCACATTTCAGGTATGCACATTGTGTGTACGTGTATAGCTGCACAAGGATGCTAGCTGGTTTGGGTGCACAGGTGTACATGGGTGGGACTTACATGCTACAATGAGCCTATTGTGTATTACATCTGCATGCATGGGTTCTGCTTCTGGATATTACACTTAAACATACGCCATCCTGTGTATGCGACAGACACGTTGCTGGGTGTGGGATATGTTGCTATGCACATGTTTGCCTGTGTTTAGGTATCTTGGTTCCTTCCTGTTGTTGTGTCGACACAGCTACCCGGCTATGTACTCTCACTACTGCTTGTGACCATTATGGTTGACACCTTTTCCAATGCCCATAGTGGGACATGTTTTGTGGAAACATCTGATTTTGCAGGACAACACATACCCACGGCAAGTGGAGTTGACAGAACTTCACTTGTTTGCCATACTATATGCTTATTCTGTTAGCATTTGGGTTCCTTATTCAGTTTCTTAGGCCATGTATGTGTTTCATATACAAAATATATGTTTTATGCTACTATTACAGGTATATTGCCGCAATATTTTTGGCAGGGAATCTCAGGTCATTTGCCAGTTTTTCGATTAAGGACGGGACACAACTGTCCAATGAGGGACTGTCCATGGCAAATTGGGATAGCTGGTAACCCTGGTGACCATGCCCATGTCGCTACTGGGGTTGCCACCTTTTCCAGTTGCCAAGGTGGGATATTTTCGGGACTCACATCTGATTTTACAGGCCAACACATACACACGGTCACTATATAGCATAGAACTTCACTTGTTTGCCTAAATAAAAGCTTATTGTTGTGGCAGTTTGGTTGCTTATTCTGTTTCTTGTGACATTGAGATATTTCAGTTACAGAAATAACCAATTCATGCAACCATTACATTAAATACGGGATATCATTATGTCCTACCATCTTAGCACATTTGCCATTTTTAATATTTTTTATCGGGACACAACTGCCCATAGAGGGACTGCCCCTCGCAAAGTGGGACAGGTGGTAACCTTAGTCGCTACTCCTATGTAGGTGCGGCGCGCTGACATGCTGCGGTACACCTTCTCTGGGTATGACCACTGACGGTGCATTGCGGGACAAACGCGGTCTTAAGCATATCCTTTGCTCCTTGGATGGGTACACTTAGGGCTTCATGGGTTGTATTTGCTTCTCCGTTTAGTTGGGACGGGTACTATGTTGCATACTCTACGTGCGTTTCATTCTGCACAGGTCCTGGCTGCTGCCATTACTATTATGGGCGGACCATGGCAGTCAGCACATTAGGTTGCTCACCGCCTGCCGGCTTAGCCACGCCTCCGGACGCATCCTACTTGGGCTCGCTCACGTACACTACGCACATGTCTGTGGTTGCGGCGCACTCTCATTACTATGCATATGGCGCTACTACGCCAGCTATTCACTGCACCGCCGGCGCAGCCCTTACGCCGGCCTTGCGCCGAGCTTCATGAATCCCGGGGATTGTTTATTGGGCTATCGGTATTTTAGATCTAATACAGATGTTCAACAAGATGCCTGGATAAACTACAAAGTAAAGTGATAGCATTAAAATTATAAAATTGTCAAAGTTATTCCAACGTGATTTGCAAAGTTGATATATGGCCACATTTTCATTCGAAGTAATAAGTTCTTGCATGCTACAATAAATAAGAATAATTGTATTTTACCTTATATGATAATCTCTGAACTATTCCTTCAAAGTTCATTGTACCTGTTAATAGTGGTTTATGAAGCTTGTATTTATATGAGCTATTTTTAATTTTTGTTCTCACGGAGCTTATCTCCCCGGGCCTCTACTGAAAATGAACATATATCTATTTAGACTAGCCCAGTCAACAAATGTAAAATAAAAATAAATAAATAAAATTATTAATTTATCGTTAGCGGACCAGAGTTCCGCTGTGGTGACCCCTAACTGGGAAAAGCCGAAACGACAAACAACAACATTAATTTAGTCATAATATCTGTATGAATTTAGTAGAATCATAGGTGGTAAATTACCAAAATTATCATCCAAGATTTAATAAGTAAAACACCATTACATGCTCTGTGAAAGAGTTTTTCCAGATCAGACCACATCTCTATGCTGACCATGTGTCTTGACACATAACTGAACAGTCTAATATAGTTTTCATGACATTTTCTTGACTTCCTCATCCAAAAACTTCAGTAGAATGAGCTCTTACAATAAGCAGACTCATTAATGACAGTTTGTTTTTATACTCCTTTCAGTTGCTTTTGTAGTGGAAATATCTGAATGAATACATTTAATTAATTGCAAACAAAATAAGTGAACTGTTTTTTAGATTCCCTAATGCTCACTTATATTTCAGATATTATACCACTCCCTACAAGTCAATAGATAAAAAACTCCCTTCTTTTCCTTAAGGACTCACTTGCCAATAGACCAATGTA
Source organism: Protopterus annectens (assembly GCF_019279795.1). Classification (NCBI taxonomy): domain Eukaryota; kingdom Metazoa; phylum Chordata; order Ceratodontiformes; family Protopteridae; genus Protopterus; species Protopterus annectens. The sequence goes on along the minus strand of NC_056733.1, from coordinate 449,656,675 downwards.
ACTCCAGAAAAACAGTAGAGTCCAAACAGGCTGTCACAAACTTTTATTACTTAAAAACAGATAAAATAATTGTAAAACTGTGTGCGCTTTTGGGATAACCCTTCATTAGACAATTTAACAACATTCATAAAATCTGTTTATATTCACATTTGAAAAACACCAAACAATCATTTCACTGCCCTCCTTTTTCTTTGGGCTGGTCTTAAAGGTATACAGGTATTTACCCCTGGTGGATGATCTGCTGCTAACTCTATAATCCAATGTAGTTCATTATACTCTGTAAAATTAACTATATCCCCCCCCTTACTCATATGAGTAACCTGTACGACCATGAACCTGAAAGTGTGTGCTGGATTTTTAGAGATATGCACATATAAAGCATTACGTTCATCTTTATGTCTTATACTGGACATATGATGTTGAATCCTGGTTTTTCATTTGCAGTTAGTTTTTCCCACATAATAAAAAGGGCATGATTGACATAGTGCTAGATACACCACATTTTCTGTGTGGTAATCCGCATGCAACTTGAAAGTGTATTCTATTTTAGTTATGGGATGTACAAAGCTATTCTTATTGTTAATCACTGGACATAACTTACAATGCCTATAGGGGAAGGTGCCTATTCTATCTGTGATTAACCTGGTTCTGATTTTCATTCCAGGTTCTTTACACAAGTCTTTCAGATTACTATTGCGTCTAAAACCAAAATGTGGTTCTTTTTCTAATATGTCTTTAAAGTTATCCTCACTTAATAAGATTTTCCAGTTATGTTTGATTATATCACAAGCACCACTTATATTGTTAATATACTGTAACATGACCCTGTGTTTGTTTCCAGTTTGTATCTTTAAATTATTCTCATTGCTTCGTGTCCTATGAGTTTTAAACCATGGTTTAGCTTTACCCATTCTATCTTCACAGTCTCTAGTCCCTCTTCCATCAGATTATGTGTATAACCCCTCTGTGTCATGTGGTTATGCAAATTCTCTAGTTCTTTTTCAAAAATAGCATCTTCTGTGCATAGTCTCGATGTACGTAAGCCCTGTCCCACTACTATGTTCTTAAACGTATGTCTGGGGTGCATGCTTGAAAATTCTAGATAGTGATTACTCCAGCAGATTTTCTTATATAAAGAGGTGGATAAACCTATCCCTGCAATTTTGGCTACTCTTACATCTAAAAAGTCTATAGATTTAAAGTCACTTTTAACTGTAAACCATAAAAATTGGTAGTTGTTTCTAGATGTTTAACAAACCTTGTCAATTCTTTCTCACTTTTTTCCATAAAATATAAACATCATCCACAAATCGAACATAATGCAACAGGTATTCACTCCACCATTGATCATTAATACATACATTCATTTCCTCCCAATACACCATCTCTAGGTTGGCATATGAATTCACAAAGGGTGTGCCCATGGCAACACTCTGTTTTTGTCTAAAGTATGACCCATTACATATAAAGACATTATTCACAAGTATAAGTTGTAAAACTTCCAATATTAACTGGTTCGTTCTCCCATCAACTACTTTCTTTTCTGTTAGTATTTGGCTAACTGCATTTAAACCATACTCATTGCTGATCACAGTAAAGAGGTTATTGACATCAAGGGTAACCATTAGTACATTTTTTATTTCCTCATTTTCAACAACCTCTGATAAACTATTTAGAAAATGTCCTGTGTCCTTTAATATTCGTGGGTAACATTGCATCACTACTTTCAATTTAGCTTCCACCCACATAGACACCTTTTTTGTTATCCACCCCCTGCCTGAGACCACCACCCATGAGACCTATAGTCTAAGATAAGGGGTGGATAATAAACCATTTGTCTATGTGGGAGGAAACAATTTCAAAATAGTTTATCAGAGGTTGTTGAAAATGAGGAAATAACAAATGTACTGGTGGTACAGTGGTAGCGTTGTTGACTCACAGCAAGAAGTTCTCCTGTTCGATTCTAGGCTGGAGTGCCTTCTGTGTGGAGTCTGCATGTCCTCCCCACGGTCGAGTGGCCTCCGAAAGACATGTGTGAATGAGCATGCCTTCGCTGAAGGTTGGGCGTCGGGCTGGCAACTCGGCACCATAAAAAAAAGCTACTGCCAATCATTAGTGGACCAGAGTTCCGCTGCAGCGACCCCTAACTGGGAAAATCCAAAAAGAACAACAACAACTAATGGTTACCCTTGATGTCAATAACCTCTTTACTGTGATCAGCAATGAGTATGGTTTAAATGCAGTTAGCTAAATACTAACAGAAAAGAAAGTAGTTGATGGGAGAATGAACCAGTTAATATTGGAAGTTTTACAACTTATACTTGTGAATAATGTCTTTATATGTAATGGGTCATACTTCAGAAAAAAACAGGGTGTTGCCATGGGCACACCCTATGCAAATTCATACACCAACGTAGTATTGGTGCATTGGGAGGAAATTAATGTATGTATTAATGATCAATGGTGGAGTGAATACCTGTTGCATTATGTTTGATTTGTGGATGATGTTTATATTTTATGGAAACAAAGTGAGAAAAAATTGACAAGGTTCATTAAACATCTGGAAACAACTACCAGTTTTTATGGTTTACAGTTAAAAGTGACTTTAAGTCTATAGACTTTTTAGATGTAAGAGTAACCAAAAATGCAGGGATAGGTTTATCCACCTCTTTATATAAGAAAATCTGCTGGAGTAATCACTATCTAGAATTTTCAAGCATGCACCCCAGACATACGTTTAAGAACATAGTAGTGGGACAGGGCTTACGTACATCGAGACTATGCACAGAAAATGCTATTTTTGAAAAAGAACTAGAGAATTTGCATAACCACATGACACAGAGGGGTTATACACATAAGCTGATGGAAGAGGGACTAGAGACTGTGAAGATAGATAGAATGGGTAAAGCTAAACCATGGTTTAAAACTCATAGGACACGAAGCAATGAGAATAATTTAAAGATACAAACTGGAAACAAACACAGGGTCATGTTACAGTATATTAACAATATAATGGTGCTTGTGATATAATCAAGCATAACTGGAAAATCTTATTAAGTGAGGATAAGTTTAAAGGCATATTAGAAAAAGAACCACGTTTTGGTTTTAGATGTAATAGTAATCTGAAGGACTTGCTGTGTAAAGAACCTGGAATGAGAATCAGAACCGGGTTAATCACAGTTAGAATAGGCACCTTCCCCTGTAGGCATTGTAAGATATGTCCAATGATTAACAATAAGAACAGCTTTGTACATCCCATAACTAAACGAGAATACACTGTCAAGTTGTATGCAGATTACCACATGGAAAATGTGGTGTATCTAGCAGTATGTCAATCATGCCCTTGATATTATGTGGGAAAAACTAACTGCAAATTAAAAACCAGGATTCAACACCATACGTCCAGTATAAGACATAAAGATGAACGTAATGCTTTATATGTGCATATCTCTAAAAATCCAGCACACACTTTCAGGTTCATGGTCATATAGGTTACTCATATGAGTAAGGGGGGGGAGATATAGTGAATTTCACAGAGTATAATGAACTGTATTGGATTATAGAGTTAGCAGCAGATCATCCACCAGGTGTAAATACCTGTATACCTTTAAGACCAACCCTAAGAAAAAGGAGGGCAGTGAAATGATTGGTTGGTGTTTTTCAAATGTGAATATAAAGAGATTTTATGAATGTTGTTAAATTGTCTGATGAAGGGTTATCCCAAATGCGCTCACAGTTTTACAATTATTTTATCTGTTTTTAAGTAATAAAAGTTCATGACAGCCTGTTTGGACTCGACTGTTTTTCTGCAGTTACACTCCCTAGAAGTATGACAAGAGCATTTGTCATGCATTCATTTCAGACTCCATTTTATTAATGAGCAATGAAACCACTCTGACTGGGAAACATCAACGTATCATTTTTATGCACAGATATACATGTTCATGTACTTGTTCATGTACACACACATACACACACACACACACACACACACACACACACACACACACACACACACACACACACACACACACACACACACACACATGCACACACAAACACACCCAGAGAGACAAAACTACAACAAGTAAATTCAATCGCCTATGTAGTCTTGCAATATTTGCAATATCCTGTGATACAGTCAAAAATACCATTCTAAGCCCATTAGTTGAAATACCTGGCAATCAAGGTTCTTTCCTTCCCTCTATGAGGCAGGGTTTCTTCCTCCCAACACATTCCCTTACCATATCTACCAAACTCCAAGACTGCACAGAATAAGGGAAAGTAGCTTGTTGCATTAATCCCTTTCAAAAAAAGTCAGCCTACTGGCATGTTGATCAATGCTGATATTTACACTATATATATATATATATATATATATATATATATATATATATATATATATATGCTTTTTTGCTGCACCTATTTTATTTACTAGTAGAAAATGAAACTGCAAAAAAGTACATTCCAACCATTAGTACTATAGTACTAAATTAGCATACTGTTTTATTGGCTAGAGTTTCAGCACTATCTACAATGTGTGGTTTTATCCTGAAATACAGATGTAACTGTCATTATTTTTTTATTTATTGTAATTGTTATTATCTGTGCAAGATGAACCAAACTAATCGTCTGTTTTCAAACATAAAACTACAGTTCTGGGTCAGGATTAAAGAAATATACATATTTACAAAGCAGTGGGTGGAGGCTATAGGAATTGCATTTGTCCAATTTTCTGTACTGCCTTACATACTGATGTGTGAGCTGGTGAAATATATCCCAACCAGGCTGATCACACAAATTAGAATATGATATGGTAAAAATTGACATTATACTGTCATCTGGAACCATTTGAGGTGTTATTTCCAACAATATATACAAATGCTGCTCAGATACTTCCTGTCAGTACAACCAAAACTAAAATAAATATTAACCTTTTCTTCAACAACATATTGGGAACTGTTCCTGTGAAAATGACAAAGTAGTTGTCAAATATCAATCTTTCTGGAACTTTGCAGTCCCCACTACATCTCAACATCCGTATGTAGTTTCCTCTTCTTTTATTTATAATGTATACACACACACACACACACACACACACACACACACACACACACACACACACACACAAATATATATATATATATAGTTTACTATCATTATGGTGAACATCAAAATCATTTTCAACAGACATATCGAAAGTAAACTTCGCAAGTCAAGAAATAGAACAAGTTACAATGTCGAATCTGCCGATCGAATTCAGCAGATTTGGCATTGTTTTTGAAAACATCATGTGATGTCCGTATAGGAGTTAATATAAAGTAAACTCCTATCCCTAACATCAGCCCCCCAAACACCTCCTTCTATCTATATATTCCAACTCTGAGATCGCTCTACAGTGAGGAAAAGGATACATTTCCCAAACCACAGTGTACTGCAATCTCTCTGCAGCTCTTCAAGTTTATATTAGGGAATGCACAGTGCATTCGCTAATATAAACTTTTGGACATTGAAATGTTTAGCCAGGAGAAAATTTGAACATCTGTGTTTCGAATTTTCCAACTGTGGACATCTCAATCCCGAAATTTTAATAGTAAACATATATATATACATATATATATATATATATATATATACATATATAAATATATATATATATATATATATATATATTTATATATATATATATATATTTATATTTTTTTTTTTTTTTAAATATGGTTTTCTCCATAGATATATATATGTATATATATATATATATATATATATATATATATATATATATATATATATATATATATATATATATATATATCTATATATATATATCTTGTACTTCCCCAGCTTTTAGAAGTACATTAGATTATATGCCTCAAGATTTAGTACTCTTTCATTATACTTCTATCAACTTTGTAATGACCCTATGAATAACTTAAGTTACAGCTGTATTCTGCTTGCAGCTCCTTGCAGTTATAGGCTGCTTGCAACTCATTGCTAACTCTTTATTTTCACTTCTTGGTAAAGTCTCTGTGAAATGACACATCTTTGTTGCTATCTTATGTATACCTGTGTGTTACAATCCTGCCTACCTGTCAGTATAAAAGACTGCAATTTAAGTTGGTGTTGTCTTTGAGATCCAGGACATGCCGGAAAATAGTACTTGGACCAGTTCTCTTTTCTGGTTGATATAGTAATAAATGATAAACATTGACAATAGATTTCTTTTTTTATTATTGTTAATATTTATTAAGCCATTATATAGAGCAGCAAAGAGCATACGAGTATATGGTAACTCCATTTGGGGCTACCTTTATAAAGTTGAAGTCAAAAGTGTCATATAACATCAGAATTCATAACATTAGCACACATTTTTGGCTGCTAAATTGATGTGTCAAGGTTTTTATTTATGTTTTTATCAAGGTCATTTACAATGCAATAACTAATGAGGATGCCAAATTACTTTTCTCTTCTGTGAACTGAGTATTAAACAAACCATAAACTATTTTCTTATCCCTTAGAATCCTTTGAATGTCATTATCAGTCCACAATCTACATTGTCAGATATACCCAGCAAGGATATCACCTCTTAGGTAAACCTGATTTCTTGGCATATTTCTTAGACAGAAGCACATAAGCATTCTTAACGCGGTTGATAATCTCCACCAAAATATTTATAATAATGTTTATATCAACCCACTTACTTTAAAGACCATATCATCTAGTTACGGGGTATTTAAGCATGCATCAGAGTGTCATGACCTCTGAGTATTACAAAATCTTAACTTATTGATTCATATGTAAAAGGTTGATTCAATTGGACAAACACACTAGCCGGAAGGCTAGCAGACAGTCTCAATAAACCTTATCTACCCATATATCCATCTATCTAGAGTTTCATTCCTCTTTTTTTTACCCACAGTGTTGTATCTACAATCCTTTGTGCCTTAAAGAGGAATATTTTCATATTTTTGTAGTAGCATTTACCAGACCATCTGTGAACATTCATTGTTTGCCTCGTCAGACAGCCACTTGGGGTATTTTTCACGTACCTGTGTTTCAAATAAAAAAATGCCTTCTACTGAAATTATATTGCATTAAATTTGTTTAATGACAAGAGACAATTAGCCTGTCTAATCAGGCCTTAAAGTGCATTTAACATTTTATCTTCCTTCCTTCCATCACTCACCCTATCTCTGCCTCCATGTTCTCATGAGTGCCCTGTAGATTGCCTTTCCACCACCCATTCCATAATTTCACTTCATGGCACCATGTAGAAGTACTTTCCAGGATGCATGGAGTTTCCACTTCCTACAGTCAGATGGTTATGTCCCACCTTCCAGCATCTTTCCTTCCTGTTAAAGGTGACCCATTCATGTCACCTTAAGTTAAACTAGTTGACCCCTTCATGTCACCCTAAGATAAGCCACTGCATCTCAATCATGGGTATACTGCCTTTTATAGTTTCTAGGGAGAAGACATCTCCCTCTTCTATTCTCAGGCCTTATCTTCTTTTTGGCATCCCACATATCATTCTAGTGTATTGCTCTGAACTCCTCAGTCTGATGTCTAGCTCCTGTTGCAACCTCCTGTGTTGGACACAATGCGTAATGTGTGAATATGTCACTGCTCAGAGGAGCAGAAGCAATAAGACTTTGTTTCTTAAGTTTGTCAATGTGAAGATACAAGCTAGCATTCTGTTTTCCAGTTCTCTGTCCTTCACATTTTCCTTCTGTCATCCATTCAGGCATGACCAAAACTCCAAGATCCTTTTCTTGCTCAGTTGCTATCAGTTCCACCCCCATACACTTTTCACAAAGGGCTACTGTTGCCCAAGCACAGTACTTTTATAGTTGTCTGCAATGAATCTGAACTACTTCCTTTCTGCTCATTTGGTTACTCATTCCAGACCCTTGGATATTAAAACAAGAAGGATGCTTCATGCTCACCAAATGATTTATAAAAATCAGTGCATACCAAGATTATATATTCCCTGTTCTGAAGGAGGGATGGGCCACCTTGAAATCGATTACATGTATAGATCTGCAATTGTGGGACTCCACACATATCTACTGACCTCACAAGATCCAAATGTGGTGAAAGTTTTGAAACATGAGGAGAATAAATCTAAGATGACTTCTCTGCTTAATTCAGCAGAAGCATATCAACATCAAGCAGGAATGGAAATCAAACCAGAAGTGGATAAAAACCAGGCAGCAACTGAATGTGCTAAAAAATAAAAGAAAGAATATAAGGTGAAGGACCAGATGAGAAGGCAAGAAATGTAGAAAAAACATAAATATAGTTGCAAGTATAGAAAACTTCTGAAAGAGACTCATGTTGATCAAGAATGAATGCAGGAATGGTTAAGGAGAGGTGAATTCACATCAAGAAATGAAATATTGGCAGCCCAAGATAGTGGGCTATGCACACATTGGTTTACTAAGTCCATTGAACTTTTGGGAGAAACAGACATATGTAAGTTTTGTGGAATTAAATTGGAAACAGTCACACACCTTATTGCTGGTTGCAACTCTCTAATGGCAGAGGGACTGTATACTGAAAGGCATAATAATGTGGCGAGATTGTTACACTGGAGATTGTACAAACATTATGGTATCGAAGTGGCTGAAAAACACTGGAAACATGAGCCACAGAGAATCATAGAAAATGATGAAGTTTACATCACATGGGATCACCCAATACCAAAAGTCCAAATGATAGATGCCAGAAAACCGGATATAGAGGTCCAAGAAAAGAAGACAAAAGTAGCATTGATTATTGAAATTGCCACACCTGGTGACTACAGTGTCTTGCATACAGGGAGACACAAAGTCATAAAATACCTCGATCTGCAGGCAAAAACAAGAGCCATGTGGAAGAAAGATACCCAGACAGTTCCAATAGTAGTAGGAGCAACTTGTCTTATAAAAAAGAATTTACAGTCGTATTTAGATATGTTACCAATTCATGGAACACACTGTGAATGGCAGAAGGTATCATTACTGGGCACATTGCGGGTGCTGCGAAGTGCACTTTTGACTAACATCAAAGAGTGAACCAATACTAATTTCATGAACTGTAATCGTACTTTGACTTAGGAATGGGGTCCATTCCTGTCATGGTATTAGAAACCCAAAAGACTTGGAGAAATTAAAAAAAGACAAAGACCCTTCCTTATCCTTTTCTGCCATTCTCCACTGCTGCACCTATCACTAAAGATGAATCATTGCCACTTTTTAATATGGACCACACATTCCAACAACAGTATAGAAAACTAATAAATAAACTAGAAATAATAAATTAAATCTGAAAAGTCTAAAAATCTAAATCACTGTAGAATTAACTATTCTGAAAGGCACCAGTATCTGAACTTCAAACCAATGGCTATAAACAGTTGTAAGTTAAATAATACACCAAAGCATACAAATCGGGTCTACTTTAGTTCAGCAAATGATCAGATGATTGAACATTGTTAGTTCGAACACTAAGTGTCAAACCAGCAAAATAGCGAATGGCCGGAACAGCAAAATGTTTTCCCAGGGAAAGAAATTGCTGTGCTGACCATGCAGGTTGTACCGTTTCCTCCACTGTAGTACAATCTTGGAGTTGGTATATTTAAGTAGGGGGTGTGGAGGGAGAAGCTCCCCACTTTATTTAGTGCTTAGTGTTTTTTTTTTTTTTTTTTGGGGAACAGCAATTTTTTTCTGTGGGGAAAAAAAAAATCTCTGTTCTGGTTGTTCGCTGTTTTATGTATTCGAGATTTAGGGGTCGATATAGCAATGTTCGATCATCTGATCATTCGTTGTTAAAATATAGATCCTACAAATCATCAATATATAGTAGATTCTCTAGTTAAAATAACAATTAAAATAATATTCCCAAAATAATATATCTTAAATTGTATTTTAAACATTATACACATAACATTATACATATAATTCATGTCAAGAAGTTAGCTATCCAAAGGCTACATTTTTCATTTTTCTCTCCATTTTGTCAGCCAAATGACAGAGTTTTTGAATAGAGTAGTACCATATAATTCATCTGGATGATAGATACACATATGTGTCTGAATTTGCTATACTGTTTTTTTTTTTTTGGGAATTGGGGCAAAAATGTCCATAATACTTTACAGAACTATCTGACTAAAATAAACAGACTTTAAGTATAACAAGAAAAAACTTCTGTTAGTAGATCTTATTCCCTTAGCAATGAGATAGCCAGTGAGAGATGGCTGATTTGTGTCACTGTGATATCAAACAAGTTGTGCATTTAGATGTACAGCATCTGTTTGACTACATGGAGTCAGGCTGACTTGGAAGATAAGATTCAGTACAGGAATGTGGAATACTAAACTTACAAATAAATAAAAAAAGCTGTCTGAGGTGCAATGGCAAGACTGCAAATTGATCTGTTTAAGCTGCTTTATTCCAATGCACACTTTTCATTCGATTCACTGACCGAATTTCCTCAGTCAATAAAAAGTACTAAATTAAAAGCATTTCATTCAAAACAACCCCTAAAAGATTGCATGCTGTTTAATCCCCTATCACAGGGTACATAGTAAATACTTCTTTGGCTTTGTCATACATCCCCGCCCATTAAATCCATTCACAGACTCCAAGGTGAATGAAACAATGCATGGGTCCACTACCGCTCACATACATTGCTCAGGCAACAGACTGACTGAATCATTCACATCATCTAAAATAAATAAGTAAAAAAAAAAAAAGAGCAAAGATTTGCATACATTACTAGTGCAACAAACTGACAAAACCAGATGTCAGCAAATAAAGTTGACCTCATTTGCAACTATTAACCCATACTTTTTTACTATATTGAACAATTTAACTGAATGCCAGAAGAAAGAATATGAAGTATATATAAATAAACTTCAAGTATTCTCCATGATGTCTAACTTTTTCTAAATTATGTATATATAAATCGCCCTTAGGTAATCACTTGTGCCAAGAGTCGTTATGTACCTTGGGACATATGAGAAGTTTAAATTGCTAATAGTTCATATACTATTCGCCTATTTATTACACATGAATAGAACAAGTGGCTAATAGAAGCCAATTAGCAATAGTCCACTTTAAGTACCCATTTAGTATAACAATCATTTCTTAAGTTATCTCCTCTAATTTCTATTTACTATATTAAACAAAATTGGAAAATAGCAGATAGAAAATTTAAAGGAATGTATATATGTATTTTGAAGACTTGGGAAATCAATCATAATGGGTGCTCAATGATTATATATTATAAAAACCTCTAAGGTATTACACTACAAATTCCACTAAATGTTAGTCTCACTTACTGGATTCAGGATGTCTTTGGTGATTGATATATATTTTTAAACAAATGACCCTATTAACATAATATGGGCATCCTGGATAGATTCAGATACACTTTACCTTGCCAAACTTTTCAATTTTAAGATACACTTAATTAAACAGAAATCGTTCAGACCAGGGAACTTATATGCATCAAGTTTAATCGGTCAGAGTAATTCTAGTTCTTCCAACTTTAAACCCCCTGTGCTTCCCTGATGTTATGTGGGACTTGGTCAATCACTAAATATTTAAATGTCTGTTTTTCATGTGCAAATACATGTTTTGTCAGGGCATTCTACAGCTTCCCCCTACTGATTGCATACTGATGCCTATAAATATGTTCACAGCGCTTACATTCCATTTTGCCTATGTAATAGGCGGTGCATTGTTGCTATTTGGCAAGATATATGACAGACTTAGAATTGCAATTAAATGTATTCCTAATTCTGTAAACAGTAGCATTAATACTAAAGGATATTGCTACTCCTATGTGTCTACAAGAACTGCATGCTTCACATCTGAACATGCCAAAAAGGTTAGATTTCCTAGCAATTTTAAACTTCAACAGATTTTTCAAATTGAGACCTCTTTTACAGGTAATCCTAGGTGGACTTCCCACTTTTTGAGACAAATCTGCATCACTCCTAATTAGATCCCAATTCTTATTCAGGATGCACCTGACACTATGCCTATCCGCACTGAAAGTAGTGATTAAACTCAGTGTGAAGCATTTTACCCCATCTATCCAAGGTTCTACCCTATTAATAGGCTGCTCATTGTCACCATTAGGAGTGGCTGTATTAGTGATACTTAGAATATGGGAATATACTCCTTTATTTCTCTTAGTTTTTACCTCAGTTATCAGAGAATCAATCAATTTTCCTGGGTAACCACGACTAAGGAACATTCTTTTAAGCGCCATACATTCCCTGTGGAAGTCATCCTCTAAGGTGACTATCCTCACTGGTCTTACCAGTTGTCCTTTGACAACCGACTGTTTTTGATGATAGGGGTGACTACTTGCAAAGTACAGGAAGGAAATGGAATATGTACTCTTTCTGTACACCTTTGCTACATACCCTTGGTTGAGGGCATCTTTCCTTAGATTGATGTCTAGGTAGCTAATCTCTTCCTTGCTGAAATTGAATGCAAATTTTAGGAAGCTTGTGGTGTTATTAAGATAGTCAACCAAGGCTTCTGCTTTTCCTATACCACCCTTAATGATGATAAAAATATCAACCAAGAATCGGGTATAAAATAAGATATCCTCCTTAATACTGTCCACTTTAAAGATAAATTCATATTCCTACTGTGCCATAACTAAATTTGCTACACTGGCACCACATGGTGAACCTATAGCCACCACTCTTTTTTGAAAGTAATATTCCTTGTCAAAGAAAAAATAATTATTGGATAAAATTAAATCCAATAATTCCATCACCAGGTCGATCTCACTATTTTTAGCACCCCTCCTACCTAATATTATCCTAATCCACTCTAACCCTTCTTCATGTGGAATTGAAGTATACTAATCCTTCACATCAACTGTAAGGAAACCATGGTCATTATCAAAATGTAATTGATCGATTTTCTGTAAAAAAAGACCATGAATCCCTACAAATCTAGGTTTCAAGTGACAGGTATTTTTTTTTAAATGGAGTCCACCAATTTGGAGCAGGGGTAAGTGATCAAATTCCTGGCATCTACTAAGGGTCTCATTGGAGGGTCAACCAAATCTTTATGGATTTTGGGAATCCTGAATAATACTGGAATTCGGAGAAAAGGCATGCTCAAATAATTATATGTATTTGCATCAATTCTTCCTTCTATGAATAATTCCTTGATCTGACTCCTTATCCATTGTTGGGCCTCATTAAGTTCATTCAAAGAGGTTTTTTGATATGCTTCTGTGGCCAAAATCTTATGCATACAGGCTGTATAATCCCAGTTATCCATAATGGTTAAAACCCCGCCCTTGTCAGGCTTACTGATCCTCACGTCTGCTGCCCTTAACAAGTTAAGAGCTTCCCACTCCTGTTTAGTGAATTTGGTTGAGCACTGGCTATAGGTAAATGTCCCTTGTTTGTTCTAGTATATACAGAACATAAGTCCAGTTCACACAGATGTTCAAATGACTGTAGAGTTGGATGGTTAGGTGGGTTAAATGTACTGGCTATAAGTAAAGGTTTCTGCTCCACATTAGAAGTATTACCTAGTAACATCTTCAGTTTAAGTTTTCTGATAAAACACTTAAAATCAATAATTGTTCTAGGTAGATTCATGTGGAGCCTAGGAATGAACGCATACCCTTTAGCCAGTAACTCTATCAATTCTGGTGCAACACGAACTGAGGATAAATTAAAGATTTTAAAGTCTCCAAATTGTAATATGGATCGGGTTCTACTGTTTCCGTTTGTAGGACCTCTGTTTGTTCTTCCTGGAGTGAATTTTGTTCTGTTGTTTGGGAACAACCCCCAACAGATTGGGTTCCCATAAATTTGATTGATTCCAGCGGTTAGTGTTAAATTCCTGATTCCTGATTCTATCACTTCTCCTAACCGCATTGGTTCCTGGATTCTCATCCAGTTCAGGAATTAATTCAGCATCCAATACTTCATTTTCTTCATGGGTGACCCATGCATTATACTGATGGTTGTTGTTAGGAACCCACACCTGTGAAGGTAGTGGCAATGGATAGTCACTCCCAGCGTCATAGGCTAATCTATCATGCTGTAATTTCTTAACCTTGGTGGCCATTAATTTAACCAACAAGTGGTCTATACTACTGAAAATTCTAGTGTAGTCATATTTATATCTAGCAAATTCCAGGTCACTTTTAATTTCATTGTCCAGTAGTGTAACTTCCTTGGAAATTGTATCCACCTATAAGGTATAGTGTTTCACCATTAATTCCATAAGTTCTATTCCCTGTTTATCAAAAAGCTTTATCAATTTTAAGTGAAAAGGTAAATTACCTTCAAGGCCAGCGGGATACTGGGCTTTTTGTAGTCCCCTTGGTACCATACACTGCTTAATACATTCCTTAAAGTACTGTATTTCTAATTGTAGCTTTTTTACTTTTAGCATCTTGTAGTCCAAGTTGTTTAATTTGTCAATTATTGTTCCTGATGTTCCTCGGTTTGTGACCAAACCTCCAGCCGGTTGTCCTTGTTCAGGTACTGGGAAGTCAAATGATAGAGCCACTATATTGTTAACCCAATCCTCCAAAAGAGGGACCCCAATAAGCCCATAGGTCGAATCCATCTGATTTAAACTATTAGACACTTCTGTGTTCATTGTAGGCCTGTCTCCATTATTGTTCTGTTGAGTAACAGTTCCTATCATCATAATGTATTGTTCAGTCATCGTAGTGTTTTGTTCAGTCATTATGTTTCCTACAAGTGGTTCCAAACCATTAGTTGCCATGTTAATTGAACATATCTCTTTATACTGTTGGTCAAACACTTCCATCCTCATTGCCAAGAAGTCTACTTTTTGTGTCAAGACTTCTATTAAAGCAGTGAGATTAACATTCTCACTGCTCGCAGCAAGTTGGGGAAACAGATTTGGACTTGCCAAGCTGCCGGATGCCATTTCAAACAAGAAACAAAGAAAATCAAAACTAAACTACTAACAAATAAATAAAAAAGATGTCTGTGGTGCAATGGCAAGAGTGCAAATTGATCCGTTTAAGCTACTTTATTCCAATGCACACTTTTCATTTGATTCACTGCCCGAACTTCTTCAGACAATAAAAAGTACTAAATAAAAACATTTCATTTAAAACAACCCCTAAAATGTCACATGTTGTTTAATCCCCTATCACAGGCTACATAGTCAATACTTCATTGGTTTCATCATATATCCCCGCACATTAAATCCATTCACAGACTCCAAGGTGAATGAAACAATGGATGGGTCCGCTACCACTCCCATACATTGCTCATGAAACAGACTGACTGAACCATTCACGTCATCTAAAATAAATAAGTAAAAAACACATCAGTGAACACTCGCATATACTACTAGTGCAGCAAACTGACAAAATCAGATTTCACTAAATAAAGTTGACCTCATTTGCAACTATTAACCCATACTTTTTTACTATATGGAGCAATTTAACATCCTGAATCCAGTAAGTGGGAGTAACATTTAATGGAATTTGTAGTGTAGTACCTTAAAGGTTTTTGTAATATATAATCACTGAGCACTCATTATGATTGATTTTCCAAGTCTTAAAAATACTTATATACATTCCTTTAAATTTTCTATCTGCTATTTTCTAATTTTGTTTAATATTGCAAATAGAAATTAGAGAAGATAACTTAAGAAAGGATTGTTATACTAAATGGGTACTTAAAGTAGACTATTGCTTATCAGCTTCTATTAGCCGCTTGTTCTATTCATGTGTAATAAATAGGTGAATACTATATGAACTATTAGCAATTTAAACTTCTCGTATGTCCCAAGGTACATAAAGACTCTTGGCACAAGTGGTTACCTAAGGGCAGTTTATATATAAATAAGTTAGAAAAAGTTAGACATCATGGAGTATACTTGAAGTTTATTTATATGTATTTCATATTCTTTCTTCTTGTGTTCAGTTAAATTGTTCAATATAGTAAAACAGTATGGGTTAATAGTTGCAAATAAGGTCAACTTTATTTGCTGACATCTGGTTTTGTCAGTTTGCTGCACTAGTAATGTATGGGAGTGTTCACTGATGTGTTTTTTACTTATTTATTTTAGATGATGTGAATGGTTCAGTCAGTCCGTTGCATGAGCAACATATGCGAGTGGTAGAGGACCCGTCCATTGTTTCATTCACCTCCGAGTCTATGAATGGATTTAATGGGCGGGGATGTATGACAAAGCCATTAAAGTATTTACTATGCACCCTGTGATAGGGGATAAAACAGCATGTGACCTTTTAGGGGTTGTTTTAAATGAAATGTTTTTAGTTTAGTATTTTTTATTGTCTGAAAAAGTTTGGTCAGTGAATCGACCAAAAAGTGTGCATTGGAGTAAAGCAGCTTAAACGGATCAATTTGCAGTCTTGCCGTTACACCTTGGACGGCTTTCTTATTTATTTGGTAGTAGTTTAGTTTTGATTTTCTTTGAATACTAAACTTAACTAGATTGTTAACCTTTTAAGATATGTGTAGATTCTGGGGGTGTGGCTAGCATGAGCCTTGAGTAGCAGCACTTTCTCTCAGCTCTGCCTAATCACATCTTTTATGACAGGAATTTTTTAAATTAACTATCTAAATAGTAACTATTTCTACTTATTTGGAATTTCCTTACAGTTTATTTGGATAGTATCTCATTCATTTTTAAATGTTATTACTTTTTCCTGTCAAATTTCATAAGACATGCTTTTGGTACCTGACTTCAATATCAGCTTCACAAAAACTTCTCACCAGGACACATCATTGAAAAAGGAGCTACAATCTCTACTATCCACTATCCAAGAGCTATCCACTAAAATAGATAGAATAGACCTGAAATTGGATAATTTTAAAGAAAAATGTTCATAGCAAATGGAGACTTTTCACCAAGACTTAAAACAGCAGAAAGAACAAATTACTGGCATATAAACCTCACTGAATGACATGGACTGTAGAATTCAAGAAAATGAACATAACTTGGAATTTCTCTTAAAACAAAACTCTTTACTTCAGTCAAAGATTGATGACCTAGAGAATAGAAGTCATAGAAATAACATCAGGATCTTTAGGTTGACGGGCATTATTGAAGAAAACAACATGGAGAAATTTTTAACCTCATGGATACCTGAGATTTTACAACTTCATGAAGCCCTCTCTTTTGATATTGAAAGGGCTCAGATCCCTGGTTCAATCTAAGAACAATAAAAGTAATTCCACAAGGTCAGTGATAGTCAAAGTTTTATCTTCACATGATAAAGAAATTGTATTAAAGACTGCATGGTCCAACTCACCTATAAAATTTCAAGATAATATCATACGTTTTAACAATGACTGTTCTTCCTCTGTGATTGCCAAAAGAAAACTATTTTTGCCACTACTCAAAGAACTAAAGAAAGCTCAAATAAAAACACATCTGCTTTTTCCAGCCAAGCTAAAGATCTTTCTCAGGACGGTCCTAAAATATTTGATGAATTAGAACCAGCTATCATATTTATCAAATCAAAGAAAATACTAGAAAAGATAGATGAGATTAGCAGAAAATGGATCCTGGAAAACATCTGATCCTAAAAAGAAACTAAAAAAAATGACATGAGTCTGTTCATATTAACCTTGTAGTTTTTTTTTGTTCTATTTCTTTATATATAAATAATTTTTGTTTATGACCCAGAAGTCTAGAATGATGAAAATGCTTCAACAGGTGAGTGGTTTTTTTGTGTTCTATGTCTGCTGTTAATGAATATATACCTTTTTTTTCCTCTCTTAAAGTCTTACTCTATTTACATATATAGAAATAATAATCAGCTTAATATTTTCTCATAAGTTTCTGATCATACAGAATAACTAACCACCTACTTGATAGGTATTGAACATATCTTGCCCAGTTATTAATAGTTTAATATGTTTTTATTTCTCTTTTTGGATCTAAAAACTAGCATTTACCCTTAAAAAATTAATAAACTTATAGCTTATATTCATATACATAAAGTAGAAGTGGTATATCTTGTTCGTTTGTTATAATACAGAGGTTTAGTTAGATATTTTAGTAAACTAGGGCTTGTTGTTGCACTGATTGCTCTGATCTTTCTTTTGGGCTGGTTGTCTAGTAATTCTGTTGTGAATTACATGTACGTTAACAGTAAAAGAATGGTGGTTTGGTAGGTGGTGCAGGGTTCTGGTGATTAGTGCATACATTTGTTGCTTTTGTTTGTATATTAACAGGATAATAATGGTGGTATGATAGTTGATACAGGGTGCTGGTGCTTTGTGAATTTATATGTCGCTAATGCTTGTTACACATTTTTTCTCTTTGTTTTGCTTGTACGCTTGTATTCTGTTTCAGACGATGCGTATATGTTCTTGAGAGTAGTGCTATGTTGGTGGCATTGTCTTTGGTGATGTATATGGTGAGCCTGGGAAGCTCTTGGCCTTTGCGATAGCATTTCTTGCTTTGTATGTGATGTTGAGATTGTCCCAAGCAGCTCGTGAGCTTAATAAAAGCTGTGTTTGTTGTTAAAGTGCCTTACCATTTCCCGCTGGAACTCTAGCAGCTTATTTTAATCCTCAAACTCGTTGAATTGTTTTCCGTATCAGAGGAACGATTCCCGTTGCTGTGTGATGTAATCAGTGACTCGACAAATTACAAAGGGTGAAACCTTTCGAACACCTCTTTATTCAGTGGGAAAGGGAATGAAAGGAACCAGTCACCCTACTTATAGCATAACAGCAATATCAACATGAAATGCAGTTGCATCTTTGTGTTATATCCAACTTAAAGGTACTGTGCAGATTATATTGATTGCAGTGCTTCTCACAAATAGTTTTACTGTGAATGCCTGTTATAAAGCAATGTTTTGTATGACCTCCTTACACTGTATTATAATATAGATAGGCTCTCTTATAGAGCTCTTTTTCAACACTTAGCCAGTTGGTATTTAGTTAAAGGGAGCTGATAAGATACATTGGTACAGCTAGAACTTTATTTATATAATTGGGAAAAGAAAGAGTCTAAAAAGCAGAAAAGTATACATTTACAAGGGTGACAGCTCAAGAAAGAGTAACATACAAAAATTTACATCTTATATGGGTTGTTGTGCAGTACTGCAAAACAAGTAAGAGTTTATAGATCATAATCTTGATGGTATAAGATAGAGTAGCGAGATTCCTACACAGCTTAAACATTTCTTATAAAAATAGTTAAAGAATAATCCCTATTACCAACTTGATACATAAATCTGTTATGGTAAAATATTTTTTTTCTCTCATTAGAATGCATTTTAGTTTGTTTTGTTGCAGAAATATAATACATTACTTTCTGTACAAGAAAGATTACAGTATTCCATGATAGGCCTCATAATATCAGTGTACATCTATATTTTGTTGAAGTTTATAGTTTTGTTTAATGAACAGAAATTCAGTCTTGATAGTTTTACAAAAAGGAGAGATAGGACTGTTGTAGAGATTTTATTATTAATATATAGAGTAGTTCTTTCAGTTGGAATCCTTATAATGGATCCATTTACTTCTGAGTACAATTTCACTAGAATTCTCTATACAGCCTTAATCTACTGCATTACAATATTGTTAATACGAGCCCTGACACTATTTTTGATCACTATCCTTACTTGACTTTGAAAGTATTACTATATGCTCACATTTACTGCATGTTTGTTTTTAAGGACAGTATATAAGCATAATTAATTGTTATTAGTGCACCTCAGCTGATTTTATTCATCTTGGTTATACAACATAATCTTATTTTAATATATGTTTAATAATTAGCTTATTGATTCATTGTAGTACAAATAGTAATATTTCATGTTGTTTTTCATAATTACTTAATAACATTGAACAATTTATTGATGTTATTATTATTCTACTTTAGTCATGTTTACTTCTGTACATAAGAAAGATAAGTTTACTTAAAAGCCATACATTTAAATATATAACAGTTTGCAAATAGACAGTTTCTGTTTGAAACTTGCTGCTAGTTAGAATGATAATTTGAGTGATAGATGCCACTCAAATTAGGAGTTTATAACTCCAGAAAAGTCTTGGGTGTTTTTTTTTTTATTAAAAATTTTTGCTACAATTTATTGACAATGTTGTTTACGATATTCACTGTAACTTACATAGTTGAAAGTTCTTTTAATATACCTTTGATTTTACCTCTATATAGTTTTTTAAGTATATCAAGCAGTGGTATTCCTTACATTTATCTTTTAGACATAAACAGACAAAAGAGTAATAAATGTATAAACAATATGCATTATCACACACGGAAACTACCTCATGACTTCTTTACATTGTCTGTCACTCAATGTTAATGGTCTAAACAATCCTAATAAGAGAAGATCTTTAAATAAATACCTCAAATTGCAAAACTCCCTAATAGTATTTCTACAAGAAACCCACTTGATATCAGAAGATATTTCTAAATTGGACCCTAAATCCTTTTCTATTCTAGCCAGTTCAGAACATTCAGCGAAAAAAAAGGGGAGTTGCTATATTATGGCATAACAAATTACCTAAACCAAAAATAATAGAATCATACCAAGATAAAAAAAGATATGTTAGCATCAGTTATTATAGAATTTAACAACAAAATATTCACTTTAATCAATACATACTGGATTCCTGGCTTTGGACTTAAATCAGCACAGCAACACACAGAACACATCTTACATTTTTCTAAGGGTAATATCATTTTGTCCGGTGATTTTAACTGTATTTTTGATAGCAAAGACTCTACCTTTATTGGTAAAAGAAAAATCTTGTCAATGGCTAGACTTTTGAAAGAATTTTCTGATTCTCTCCTGCTAAAAGATGTAAATAATTATGCAGACCCAAACTCTCTTTTCTACACGTTCTATTCACATAGGCATAATTCATATTCTAGGATAGACAGAGCCTTTGTTTCTAATAACTTGGTTGATTCTTTAACTAGAGTAAAGGTAATTACATGTCCCCTTTCTGACCATAACTCCATAACCTTTGATATAAATATACACTCAACTTCTAATGTACAGATAAAAAGAATCCCAGCATATATCACTAAACTAAATGATTTTAAAGCTTTCTTATCTGAAGAAGTACATAATTTCATAGAACTTAACACAACTAGTGATACATCCGAAGTCTTTATTTGGGATGCAATGAAATCCTGCTTATATGGTAGAATAACTAATTGGTATAAAAAAAGACATATGTGGGATAAAGAATTAAAAGAAATACAATCTAATCTTGACAAATTGAACCTTGATCTTTTAAAAAACAAAGATGACAAAGACAAAAAAAAGAAATAAATTCTTTAAACAAAAAGTATCTTGAAATATTAAATCATAAAACCATGATTAGCTTAGAGAAATTTAAACTCATTACATTTTCATCAAATCCTAGATTCATGAATATTCTAGCCAATAAAACTAAAAGATTAAATAAATTTAACCATATTAATGACATTTTCTCACGACAGAAGAAGAAAATGGTCTCTGGTTTACATAATATACTAAACAAATTCAGAGAATTTTTTCATAATCTTAATCAGTCTTCCGAATTATTAAATTCAAAAAAAGACATACGGACATTCATTAGTAATAACTCAAAGAAAAAAATTAATAGAAAAGCAATCTGAATTACTTGATAGACAAATTACTCTCAAAGACATTCAACTGCAAATTAATGAATTTAAACAAAACAAAGTTCCGGGAAATGATGGCATCATCCCAGAAATTTATAAAATTTTACCTAATAAAGCTATCACAGTTTTACATGCTGTTTTTAACATAGTACAAACTAAAAACTTCATCCCACCATCGTGGAAATATACTTTTATAACCCCTATTCTAAAACAGGAGAAAGGCCCCACTAAATCTAACTCATATAGACCTATATCCCTACTAAATATAGACTACAAAATATTTATGTCTATATATTCTAATAGACTCAAAAAATGTTTTCCTAATCTAGTGGAGGCGGATCAAACAGGTTTCATAATAAACAGAACCTCTTACGACAATATTAAGAGAATATTAACCTTAATTGAATCAGTAAAGATTTTAAAAACAAATTTAACTATAATTAGTTTAGATATAAATTGTGCCTTCGATACAATTAATTGGGATTATCTCCTCATTCTTTTGGGGGAACTTAATTTGTCAGAACAGTTTGTAAACCTTATTACTCAATTATATAATGGTTGTCATACATACATCAAAATAGGTCCTAATATCTCTCAATCTATACCAATAGTAAAAGGCACTAAACAAGGTTGCCCGCTGTCCCCTCTTTTATTCACCTTAATCATGGAACCCTGGGCAAACTTTATAAGGGATAGCACTAATATAATAGGATATGAATTGGGTTTTAATGAAACATCAAAAATTCAGATGTTTGCAGACGACATTCTGATTACACTGGGTGGCAAAGACCTATCATTGTCAGAACTATTTAACAATATGGAGCTTTTTCAAAGGAACTCAGGCCTTAAATTTAACCACAATAAAACACAAATTCTTTTAGTTGGTCAAAAGAAAATTTATATACAAGATAATTTTAAGAAATATATAGCACAATCTAAGCAAATAACATATTTAGGCAAAATTATTACTAGCAGCATAAACTATATTATAAAAATG
Organism: Protopterus annectens; assembly: GCF_019279795.1. Taxonomy (NCBI): domain Eukaryota; kingdom Metazoa; phylum Chordata; order Ceratodontiformes; family Protopteridae; genus Protopterus; species Protopterus annectens. The sequence continues at coordinate 449,634,037 of NC_056733.1, read as the reverse complement.
AACTTTAATAAAAGTATTGCAAACACAGATAATTTAATAACTAGATTGTCTAAAATAAAATTCTCCATGGATGAGAAATTATCAACTATAAATATGGTATTACTCCCCAAAATCTTGTATATAATTCAGTCTATCTCTCTACCCCCAACACATTTAGTAATCAAAAAATTTAACACGATGATTAAAAAATTCCTTTGGCATCCAATTAAACCCAGAATTGCTCTATCAACCCATATGTATAGCTGGGATAATGGAGGTATAGCTTTACCCAACCTAGAACTTTATTCAATTTCTTCAGTAATCAAATCAATCACTCATTTAATTGACAGTAAATATTCAGCAAAATGGAAAGATTTTTTACTTTGTCTATCTCAATCTCCAAAAAACAATAATACTCATATGTTATACTTAATGAATAACACCTTTATTTGGAGACTGAAAGAATGTTTTTCTTTCCACTACACCCAAACATTTAAATCTAACTTCATAACTCTAATTTTAAGGTCATTTAAAAATTTCATCCTTAGACATAAAAGATATGAAAGCTGGATATTTCTTACTTTCCCCATTGCCTATACACAAGGGATTATGTTTACAGTAGATTATCAGAAAATGTCACTATTTAAACAAAAGAGCCTCATAGCATGGCATCAATTGATGAACAACCACAAATTAAAAGCTCTTAATACTATTATAGAAGAGAATAATTTTGACTCAGTACTATGGCTAGACATACAAGAAGCAAGGAAATACATTAAAGGTAAACTCGATCTAATCCCTCCTTCAATTAAAACCTCAATTCCTAGTCTAATACAGCTTTTAACTCTCTTAACTCAACAGAACATTTCACCGAAAGTTAGTCTTTCACTCATATATAAAACAATAAAATCAGACTTGGATATACATACAGATAATTACTGGGAATTTTTTACCGCCACTAATAATGCCCATCCTTCAGATAAGGAAAAATTAAATATTTTCAATCTGCTGGTAAAACAACATCTTCACACAAATGGAAGATTTTCACCTGGAGATTTTTAAATAGATCAATCCTTACACCTCATAATATCAGCAAGATAACTAAAGATAATGTTTTATGTTGGAGATGTAGGAAGGAAATTAATGCAGACTGGATACATATATTTTATGAATGCTCACTTTTAAAGAAATTTTGGGAAGATGTTAATAACTTCTTACAAGCAATCTTTACAGACAATTTTTTTTATTACTGAATCACTTGTTCTATTTAACACTCCAATCCCAAAATGTGTAAAACCCAGCAAATGTTCAATCTTATGGTCTATATTGTCCATCGCCAGGAAAGAAGTCACAAAAAATTGGAAATCTTCACATAGTCCATCTTTTCAAAATTTTAAAGATCTTCTCAAGGATGTTTCTAAACTCGAAATGTTGACAATTAGATCTAGATCCTCAAGGAATACAACATATAAATATTGGAAGAGTATATCTGAACTATTAGAAAACCAATAACCTGAATGTAAAATCAAATCCATTTTCTATTAGCCTAACAATAATATTTCATTCTTGTACAGTGAACATTTCTGTATATAGTTTACGGTATTATTGTTTATTATACCATTCTTTTTTTTATTTTTATCTAATGTATTAAAAATCTGTACAATTATTTTAATAACTGTGTATATTTCAGTTTTGATTTCAATAAAAAAGTTTATTAAGAAAAAAAATATGTGTAGATTCCTAGGACTATGCCTTGATATATGTTTTTATATTCATTATACATTTTATGGACTTATCACACAGTTACAAATGTTCTCCTTCTAAGTATTGGGCCCAATTCCAAAACACTTGTTCTCAGTTTTGGAACCTGACCCCAAGTGTAAGCCTGTTTATAGATAGGCCTTACACCAAAATATGCCACTCAACTCTGCAAGAAAGTCTTTCTGAATCAGTACAGACTTACACTAACAGCAACTTTTTTGGAATGTAACCCACTGAGTGCAGGCTTTACAAGCCTACCTTCTATAAGACATTTGCTAGACATCAGATTGTAAACAAATAACATCACAGGTAAAGAGACTATATACAGTGCAGCAACATTATTACTTCACTCTGCTGAAGGGCTGATGGTTTGAATGCCTCTGTGTTTCATTTTTAAACTGCAATTAAATCATTAAGTGTTCCAATAGGGTATGATTTACACTGTAAAAGTTACATTATAGGGTAATTTGCCTGTCTCTGGATCATTTTACCTACTATGAAGTGCAAATCAGCACTTCTCATGGTAAGGAACATGTTAGTGGCCATGTCATGAAAGTAGAGGCACCTCTCCCTCAGTCACTCCTCCCTACTCAAGTATACAGTACAACATGCAAGCCCACATGCACCATGTACCCCATACCTGTCCCTGATGTCAGATAGCCACAATGTCTCCTTTTGCACTGGCATGGTAATTTACTGATGATTACAGTTCAGTCATTAATGTCAAACATATGGATCTTGCATTTCATAGCCTTCATTAAACAAATGTTATTGAATAATGTGTGTCAGGTCCCCTCCCTCCTGTTCCTACGTGACAATGTGTTGCAGGCATTGGGTAGTGCCCAAGACCCTCAATATGTAGAAGAAAAAACATGTGCTTTACCAACTTATCAGTTATAGTACAGGCTAATGAGGGAGCCTTTGTATCAATGGCATGGTTCAAAATCCTTTCCCCATCATCATTACTATTTTTTAAACAGACTAGTGGTTCACACACCTTTTATTTAATGTGCCTTCATAACACTCTATTTTGTCTGTCCCTGGTGTTTTGTATTTCCTCCACACTCAATCCCATTATGGGTTTAAATGCTATTACAGCATACATCATACAAAGTAAACCCTGTTGTCTAGTGTTCCTCCCATATTCTGATAAGTACACTGATACTCATTAGTCTAGGGGTATGAGGAAGTATGAAAGCCACCCCCCACACACACACACACACACACACACACACACACACACACACACACACACACACACACACACACACACACACACACAAAATCACACACACAATCACACACACACACACACACACACACACACACACACACACACACACACACACACACACACACACACTCTCACATGCAGACCCTTTCATATACTCACTTACACACCTCCCAACCCTGCTTTACCATTAAACTCCCCAGTACTTATTTCTTTGAGAATGGCTGAACATGAACTATTGGATGTGTTCATTGCTATAAATCTGGTGGAGTGGCCATGCAAATCTACACTGTGTATCTATGCCTTCCTGGAAGCAGTTCTGGGGAAGGGGGAAAGCACAATGCTAATTTCCATATGTCTCTCCCCAGACTGCCACATTAGCATATACCATGGTCTCAGAGACACCCCAATGTGGTGCTGAATGTTTTTGTTCTAGAGCACCAGGTGTCACTCTGAATTCCAAAATCTAACATGAGGTGTAAATGAGGTAACCTTTATGTATTCTCCCCATTACATCATTGTCAGTGTGATGCAATATATTGCTAAAAATTCTTATATGCCTAAAATTGGGAAAAGGAAAATGGAAACTACAGAATAATTGAAAAAGATAAAAGAACTGACCACTCTAGTAACATGAAAATGTGAGTGTCAGGTTATATTTTGTAGAAGAAAAAAAATGTAGAAATATTTAATTACAGTTTGAGAAAATAATTAGTGGTGTGAGATTCTTGGTAAATGAAGGTAAGCTGGCATGTAGAATAAAATTAAAATATACAGAATGGGAAAATATAATTTTGATGAAACAAGCAGGTATTTTGGGCAATGCAAAAACAGCGCAATCAATATAAATCACGTTTTGAAATAGTGAAAAGGGGGCGGGGTCAGGAAAAGATGAATATTATCTTAAATGTAATTAATTAATTATTTATTTTATTTATTTATTGACATTTGTTAACCGGGTTTGTCCAACTGAGCCAGGGGCCCATTTTTAGTGGAGACCCAAGGAGAAAAGCTCCAGAAATATTATAAGTAATTATATTTACAAAATATTAAAGCGGGGTCACTGAAATATTACAAGTCAAAAATATGTGCACAGCAGTACAATGCATAGGTAAAATAACAGTTAACAAGTACAATTTCCAAAATTTGAGAACAGTGTATAACATAGGCCAAACAATTAAAAGGTTTAGAGAATATTACACTGAGTACAGTATGAATACAGTTTGCTAGAGCAAGTAGAAGGAGGAAAAAGGAAAACAAGTTGATAGGGAAAAGCAGATAAGCTGAGAAGAGAGGTGACTAGTTCAAATGCGGGTTTGACAGGGACATGACCAAGTCTTCAGGAGAAAAAGTTTAAGTTCTTTCTTAAACAGATATTTATGCTGAATGCTTCTTATGATGAGTTCCAAACCTGGGCTTGGCTACAGAGTATTTGTAAAGGGTCTTACCAATGTTTTTGGTGGGTTTGCATAACTGAAGAAGACATTTACTGGTAGTACGGAGGTGATGAAGGGAGGTTATAGAAGGACACTAAATTGGAGATGGAGGGGCAGGATGAGGGTTCATATAGGATAGAGCGTGCAATATGTAGCGGGGGTATAAGTAGCTGTTTGGAGAATTCTGGCCATTAGAGTAACTTAAGGGCAAGATAGTGGTGAGATTTGTAAGGAAGGTTGGTGGCAGATCTAGCAATTTTATTATAAGTTTGCTCAAGTTTAGTGATAAGAGATGTTTGAACATGCATAAGGACATGGGCAGCATAAAGAAGGCCGGGTAGGAGTAGGGCCTGACTGAGGAAGGGTTTGGAGGAGGGTGACAGAAATTTTTCATTTGATTACGAAAGAGAATCTAATACATGTCTGCCTAAACAGTCAAAGAAAAAGTGTATTATTGCATTAGTGAAATGGAAGTGGGGATGGTGACAGCAGACAGAGACAGCAGCAAAGCAATAGTAACAGCAGCAGATGACTAGGGACTAGGGTAAGAATTACAACAATAAGCTGTTCAGATATGATTGGTATGACTTCCATCATTATCACACCAGTGTGATAGCTTTCACTTCAACACTTGAGGGATACCCATGCAGGCTCTGTTATTTCCTTTGTAGTATGTCCCAGGCATTTGCTATGATTGCTGGTGCTTATGAAAAGACTAATGCACTATTATAGTCTCACTTTATTAAAAAATGTTTATAGGTTCATAGGTTCATAGGTGTTTACTAGGCTAATGACCACAAGGGCCTTTTTAAGCCTAGACATGCATCCCATATCTCTGACAAGTTCTGATACCCTTGATAAGTGTAAGCATGGGCCTGAATCATTTATGGGTTTCATGTTATCACAGGTATTACATGTCAGTCATTTATACTATAGCATGCCTTAGGATAAAATTCAGACAATTTATTTTTTGCCACGTCTATGATCCTGTTTAGTAGTTGCTTAATGGAGAACCAGTTGTGCTTGCATTACTTCATAGATTATACTTATTTTTTCTTATTTATTTCCAGAGGGCTATTGTTGGTTTGCTACTGTACAGATACCATCAAAATGTTTGTGACGAGATATTTCTGTCATTTAAGTTAGAGGGCAAAGTTGAAGATGTGAGAGTTGAGCCCACAGCCAACCCTTTTCTATGATGTTTCCCCCATGAGGTCATTATTTTACAAGTACCACCAATGTGTTCATGGCCTGATATTCTCTTTCTATTAAGTTTCAAGAGAAATATGTCTGAGATGTGGCTGAACCAGTGGTTCACCACCGATAAATTTATGACTTTTCTGTTCTCTAACTGCTTAAACCTAAGATCAGTTAATGCCAAAGCTTGACTATTGATGCATATTTCAGAGGGAAGAATATAAGAAGCAATGACAGTCATCAAGCTCTTTAAACAAAATAATATTTGGAGTTTCAACTGCACTTATAACCTTTGGAAGTTATAAATACATCACCATTCTGTCTGTGGCTAGCATCTGTGTCAGCTACTTATAGAGAATTTTTTCTTTCATCCAGCTGTTTTGAAAGCCATTAGAGTCTTCAGCTGCTGGCCATTTTGTCATATTAAGGCTGCATTACTATAGAGTCATTTAGTTAAAGGTAAAACTAGGGGTCCCTTCCCACAATAAATCAATCATATGCTGAGTATAATGTCAGCCTGTTACGTCTGTGCAAGCAGTGAATGTAGGAGTGCCATGGAGTTCTGTACTTAGCCCCGCCCCATTCTCACTGCTCATATGTTCATATATGTATTGACAGTCTCTACACTCCTTGGGAACTGTTACAGTAATTACCTAGTAGTTTCAGAATCTCCTAAAGACCCATGCATTATTTCTTCTAGACTGGACACTCATGTTGAACGTGTCTGTCATATATTAACAGAGCTTGACCTAAAGGTGAATATTGAAGAAACCAAGTCTTTGCTATATGGGAAAAAAGATGTACTTTTAAATAAGACTGAACTATAACAAGCTCAGATTATTCCACTAAAAGAGCAAATGCCTTAACGTTTTTGGAAATATGGCTTGATTCATCTGTTACCTTCAGTATATATATTAAGAAATACTTCCCAACAGGTTAAGTATTTGTGTAAGATTTTGAGAGACATTAGCTCAAACAGGGTAGGAAAATTCTAATGAGTTGTTGGCCCAAATTAATGGCTTGTTAGTCTTGTTGAATAGATGGTTTAATAAATCTAATGTATTAGTGGAATGAATAAGTGTGGTGCAGATGATGATAACATACAGGGTATTATATATATATATCTTTGGGCCTCTCCCACTGGGTAAGATACAAGGAGGGCTTAGAGAATGGAAACAAGCTGTGACAGGTATGTATGGAATAATCAGGGGAGTAAGATAGAGAATGTATAATTAAGAATGCAGAGAAGGAAGGGAGGATGGGGAATGACTGACTTCCAGATGTATCTGCAGGCAAGGATTTTAATATTTGCTTTAGGAGCTCATAAAAGCGAGGTAGATGCAAAGAAGAAGAAGGTTGAGAAATGGGAATCTATTAGGTTAAAGAGGATTTTGGAGTGGTAGAAGGTAGAAAGATGTGGAGAAGAGACACTTAAGGAGTTCAGACGAATTAGTGTATAGAATAATATCTATATTAAAATACAAAAATAATACAATGAATTGAAGAAGCTGTAGGAGAAGAGGGCTGAATAAGTTAGATGATTTGATCTCTAGACAGAGAAAAAGTTCAAATGGAGATCTCTGAGGTGGGAGAAAGGGATGGTAAGATTCTGCCTGATGACAGGGAATGATTTCAGTTTATGCAACTTAAAATGGATGCTAAGGTCTGGTTAGTAAGGGCTGGTATAATATGATCAATTCAGGAAGAAATGATAGATAGCAGTGCTCATGAAGACAAGGAATTACAACTAGAATATAATTGTGTAAAATTATATGCAGGTTAGGTGACAGTAAATATGGTCAGATAATGGAGAAATTAAGAAGTTGCGGAACAGGGGGTGATGTGATTATGTCTGAAGAGGAATGGAATGAGATGTTAAGGTGCAATACATTTAAAGTCACATCTATTATATGGGATCAGAATATGGAATATTTCTTTAGGTCATCTGGAACTCTCTCCCTACCCCTTCAGTTACAGAGATGCTGGAAGGTTAGGGAGAGAAGACATTAGAGATGGAAAGGGAATGAGATAGGACATTTTCAAATATTTTGGGAGTGTCATGAAGTTAAACTTTGGGTTCTGTCTTATAGAGAAATGGGAAGGAATGTATGAGAAATGAGTCATAAAATATTAGTAGCTCATACTCTTGAATTAAGTTGAGAGGAAGACAAGCAAAGAGAGCAGGACAAAGTGCAGTTTCTTTATCTGGGAGAACTAGTAAGGAATTTTATATTTAAAGGCTGAAAGCTTCATATAAGTAGCAGAGAAGAGCTTGCGAAGGTCAATAATTTGGGAACTTATGTGTATGTATGGACAGCCCTAAGGGATAAGAAAAGTTGGGAAAAGGGAGGACAGACTGGGTGAAAGTACTGGATGGGTGCAGTATTTGATTATATTTTTAATACTTATAAGAGGGAGTAGGGTTGGTGTCACAATTTAGGTCCCTTGTTTCATTAGCATACATTCATTATCAGGGTTGTAGTTAAAAAAAGAATGTTAGTCTGTCTCAAAATAGGGTGAGGGTTAGGAGAAAACAAAAGTGTGAATTAATATTATGACATAAAATGTAAAGGGTGCAGAATGCATATAAAATAATAATATATGAAATAATGCTATATAAAGTATATTTCTGTATGCATTATTATTGTACACCAATGGTTAACAGCATAAAATGAAAAAAAAAATTTTTTGATGTTACTGAGTGATGATGTCATTGTATGTGTTGAAAAGTTTAGTAAAAAGAATATATTTTAAAAAATTCCATTTTGGACCATAGGTGCCCCATAAGTTGAGCACTACTACCACACCCTAATGGAGGGAAACTGTCCCGAAGTCCTGTATAAGGCTAAAGTACTTGTATATATTCTTATTGTCAACATACTTAACCTGGACCACTGCAAATCTTGGCACAGCATATTAAAATTAAAAATAATTATTACATCTGTTAGATCCAATGGTCAGGCTGAAAACAATTGAGAAGTTCCATTTCTCTCAACTGTTCTTGCAGGATTTCTTCAAGGTTAGTTCCTCTACAGTGGAACTCTTTTATTGCTGATATTTAAAACTGCACAACTGTTTGTAGCAACAAGAAATTTTGCAAAGGAATGTATCAAATAAGGCACAAATGAGTTGTTTAGGTGTTGTTACATAGCAACCTATAAGCATTCACCGACAATGGGATTCAGAAAGCATAAATGCACAGATTGGTACACTCTATAAGTGATTATACTTTGTATAATTTCACAAAGAGAGCAGTACCAGTCCCAAGGCCACATAGGCTAATATGGACTGGTCAAGACTTGCACTTGTTATCAAAATCGAAAACGGGCTTCCTGTACCTTATATTATTATTTTATATTGTTGTAGAAAACTCTAATGAAAGGGCCATGGGAGCAACAGCTCCACCTGTATGAGGGAAGTGGTACTTCATCCAGTACCAGGAGGAAAGTACAAGGGTCTGCGGTACCAGTTTCCACAAACTGTTGGACTTGTACTCTAAAACTAGGGAAGGTAGTGAGAGTGGCCCAGTGCTGGCCAGTGCTGCTCTCCTGTGAGCTAGTGTGATTTGTAAGCCATTCCTTTTTTATATCATGGATTGTATATCTCTCGTTCTTTTTAAGCACCTTGGACTATGCTTTCCCAGTGCATGCCCACAAAGTGCCTTCCCTGTTGTTTGTGACAGGGCAGTGCATGTACTACATACTTTTTACTTGTTGTGCATGCATTCTTATTTATGAGAAGCAGGTGGTACTGTGATACCCAACAGCAGAAGAGGTGTGTAGCTCCAGCTGCATGTCAGCACTGACACTGGAGGCAAGCTTGCTGACAGCAGCATTACTCATGACATACAAGTTGTAGCTGTGATAAAATCCAGCTTCCATGGGCTCTGGTTCTGCAACAGACTTGAGATTTGCCACATTACATTGAATGTTAAATAATCTTCAAAAATAGGCTTGGATGATCAACAAACTTATTGATGACCCTTGCATGAGGAAGAGAGCAGTCCAACCTATGGTCTACCACACATCTAGCATGAAATATAGACACAGACAGTCACACACACATGCATACACATGAACACCCCCCCACACACACACCCTACACACATACATACTTGTGTGCACACAACATCGTGCAGTTAAATGTACAAATACCAGCTTCATGAAATGACACGTACAAATACCACAGTGACAGCTATACTTCTTGATATTTCCTTGCACTATTAAAGGTCAGAAATGAAACCATTTTGGTTCTAGTGGTACATGCATACACATCTTTGGAGGACAGAATCAAAATATTTGAATAAATAAGTTAATTAACATGGATATTATAGATGTGGTTGATTTTAATTGTATCCCATAAAAATGGCTGAGAAAGTAACACAAGACATAACAGTATGCAACAAAGCATGGAAGCAATTTAAGAAAAGAGGTATTAAGACAAAAATTAATTGCATAATGATCTCTGATGATTTGTATGAGAAATAAGTGCAGATTAAATAGACTATTTGGCAATATGGACAGTAATATGGGAGAAAAAGAAATAAGGGGAAAGAGAACAAAAGGGTATAAAGAGACTCATCAAAATTATCAAGAAATTAATAGTAAACATTATGGCATGAGAACAGCTGTCTATATCATATGTTCGAAGTTTGAAAACTTCGAACATAAAATAAAATAATCAAATTGAAATGTTCGAAGTTTCAAACATATGATTAAACCCCCCCCAAAACTAACTGTTGTAGGCAGGGGGCAAGACCCCCTGCACCCCCCACACCCCACGCTCTTTAAATATACCAACTCTGAGACTGCACTACAGTGCAGTAAGGGAAATCTTCCGTTTACTACGTTATAGTGCGGTCTCGGAGTTGGTATATTTAAGGAGCGGGGAGTGTGGGGGGTGCAAGGGGGCTTGTCCCCCTGCTTACAATAATTAGGTAAGTTCCCTTTGTTTTGTTTTTTTAATCATATGGTCGATGTTTGAAACTTCAAACATTTAAATTTGATTATTTAATGTTCAAAGTATTCAAACTTCGAACATATGATATAGACTCTGAGAACAGTACAGTGAAGGATTTTTATGAAAGATTGTCACTTTGAAAGACTGGCTTTATTAAGAGAAGGTCATGCCTATTTAACCTGGTAGACTTCTTTGGGCGGATCACCAAGGCTATAGTTGAGGATAAAACAGTACATACTTCATATCTTGACATAGCCAGGGAATTTTATACAATACACCACTCAGGCATTTTTGACAAGCTGACTCACAGAAGGACCCAAGAAGTCAGGATCAGTGAGACCATCTGCACCAAGAGACTGGTCACCAGCGGAGTGCCTCAAGGCTCCACGTTGGGCCTGTTCCTGTTACACATCTACTTAACAGAAGTCAAAACTAACATTCAAGGACTCAGGCTCACCAAGTTTGCCGATAACTATAAATTGCAAGCTATTATAGATTATCCCAAGACACTAACATCTTGAAAAGAATGTTTAACACTGACAAATGCCTTGTGCCAAAGTTATGGCCTAAAACTCAATACCAAACAATGCATCATAGTGCCCTTTGTAAAACTGTCAAGCCAAGTCCATCAATAAAACACCCCTAAGAGTCAACCCAGTAGTAAGGGATCTGGGAACGTATGTAGACAGCAATCTGGACTTTGGCCAACACATAGCTAAGATAGTAAGAAAATTGTTCTGTGTCACCCACCTTATAGGTAAAGGTATGGCATCCAGATCCAAGGAAGTTATAGTACCATTCTATTTGGCCCTTATCATACCTATCATTGAATACAATGCCCCCTTTGGCATGTATCCAGCCAGACTCTCTCTCTTTATTCAGTTTCTTACAAACTGCTGAGAGGGCATCTTTGCTTTACAGGGCTTTCACAGATCCAGCCCTGATGGATCTGTTGCACATGTGCAAAGCAAAACAATACCAGAAACACTAGATTCATGAATCTGAACTTCACTGTAACATAAATAAAACATGCTGGAGATATAGATATGTGTCCCAAATGATAATTGTATTATGAAATAGGCTCACCATCCACATAAAACAGACTTCATCCCTGACCTTATGCAAACAAAACCTTGACAATTGTATGGAAAGTTGCAAATTTGCCTCTGGTCTGGCCCCAGGTCCTTTATGGACACAGGCTGTCAATAAGAAAAGCATTATCCTAACTAACACTACCCCCAATGAATTCTTAATTTCCTCCCTACTGACATATTCTCCTGTATCGCTCATGATACTCAGGACCAAAGTGGTTTGGGATGTGTGGCTAAACTTGCAAGGGTCATAGTGGTCGTTAACCTAGTAACAACCTACGAATCCATGAACTGTGGTGGGTTAGCTGCAAATATAATTGGGGAGAAAAGAAGAAATGTAAAGTAAAAGAACTAGGTGAATATGTAGATAACGTAAGAATTTGGGCTTTTGATATGGAAGTAGGAAATAGTAAAAGGAAATAGTGGCTAATTATTGAACATAATCATTATGTTAAATCATGGGAAAGTTTGAAAGTAGTAAACAGAATCTATAATGGAAACAGGAAAGATTTAAAGATGCTTGGGAGGCTTCAGATATTTTATGAAGACTTATAAAAAATACCTGTGAGGGATAAGATAAAATATAAGCAACAGAAAGGAAGGTTATGCACACTGAGTGAAGATGAAGAATTTGTTGAGTGTGCTTTTTTGACAAATAAAAATATGAATATTTGGATAGAAGTTTCAAGAATAGTGTGATTATGTATATTTAGGAAAATAGCTATTGATATTATATGTAAATAAAAAAAATGGACAGAAGTGCAGTAGAAAACACAGACAGGATATTGTTTGTAAGTTTTCCAAAATGAATGAAATATAAGACAATGTAAATGTGCAGACCGGTTATGTAATAAAAAATGGGATTTGAAATTGTATTAAAACCAATACAGTTGAGGCAGAAAGAATATGCTAAAGGAATATTTTAGAATGTTACATGTGTAAAATATGAGACAAATGTAAGTATTTTGTGAATGATGCATTATATATGACCAGTCAATCGTATTGCAAGTGGGTGTGGATATAATGAATGAAATAAGTGATACATAAAACTTTTTTTGCTCTTTTCAATAAATTCCATGGGATCCAGCTCAGTTGCCACTAACTCAGGCTGATATAACCTCTTTTGTAAGATGGTGCACTCAGGAGTACAGACTCCCCCATCCTCCTGTTGCAATGTTCTACATTGTCAGTACTGAGAAAATTAATCCACATGCCTGTTCTGTGAATAGAACCCACAGAACTCTGACCTTCCAGCATGAAAATGAGTGCTCTACATGTTGAGCTACTGTCAGTATACTCAACTTCACAGTTAGGGTTTAGTTGTAAATTCTTCTGAAGGAATATGTTAAATTGTAATAGCTTAGACTTATTCAGGATTAACATGCTATTCTTTTTAAGTGGATGTAATAAGTATTTGTGGTGCAATTCATGTTTGTATGGAAATGTCTATTTGGTATGCAAGAACATGACAAAAATGAGTTTAGCCACAAGGATTTAAAGAAAATAAAAAAAAACTACTATGTAGGTCAGCACTCTGTCATGCTGTCTTTTTTTTTTGGAGGGGGGGTAGTGAAGTACTTGAAATGTGTCAAATTCACCATTAATATGTGGTATATTATTTACTCATTTTGTACTGCTAAATAAAATATCTAGATTGCTTGAAACTACCCAGGTGCTAATAATAATGTCATCATCATGTGCAGTTTCCTTTCTTTTCACAGATGAGAAATGACAAAATTATCAGGTAACTAAGGGCAGATCATGTTTATAATTTCATTGTGCTTCCATTTTAAACAGCTGAGCCTCCCACAGGTATGACCTGTATTGTGATGTTGTCCAAACATAACGATCATTTAGCTAGCTGGAATTTCATAGTACAAGCTGCTACTAATTAAAATACCTGTTTGCGGAAATGGCAGGCTCAGTGTGGACAGACTTTTCCTGCAATTGTATTCATGAGTGTCATGAATAGAAGTAATGAGTTAGTAGTAGGTACATGCGTAACTGCATGTACATGCACTACATAATGACACTGTGAGAGCAGCTAGAAGCCAAAGAAAATGTCTTTCAGGAATGTGTTTGTGTGTGTGTGTGTGTGTGTGTGTGTGTGTGTGTATATATATATATATATATATACCAGGAAAGAGCACTACAGATGCGATGCTTGCTCTGAGAGTGTTATTGGAGAAATACAGAGAAGGTCAGAAGGAGTTGCATTGTGTCTTTGTAGACTTGGAGAAAGCATATGACAGGGTGCCTAGAGAAGAGTTGTGGTATTGTATGAGGAAGTCGGGAGTGGCAGAGAAGTATGTAAGAGTGGTACAAGATATGTACAAGGGTAGTGTGACAGTGGTGAGGACTGCAGTGGGAGTGATAGATCCATTTAAGGTGGAGGTGGGATTACATAAAGGATCAGCTCTGAGTCCTTTCTTATTTGCAGTGGTGATGGACAGGTTGACAGATGAGATCAGACAGGAGGCCCCGTGGACTATGATGTTTGCAGATGACATTGTGATCTGTAGTGAGAGTAGGAATCAGGCTGAGGAGACTCTGGAGAGGTGGAGATATGCTCTAGAGAGCAGGGGAATGAAGGTCAGCAGGGCTAAGACAGAATATATGTGCATAAATGAGAGGGAGGGTAGAGGAATGGTGAGGATGCAGGGATTAGAGATGGTAAAGGTGGATGAGTTTAAGTACTTGGGATCAACAGTTCAGAGTAATGATGAATGTGGAAGAGAGGTGAAGAAGAGAGTACAGGCAGGGTGGAATGGGTGGAGAAGAGTGTCAGGAGTGATTTGTGACAGATGAGTGAAAGGGAAGGTCTACAAGACAATAGTGAGACCAGCTATGTTATATGGGTTGGAGACAGTAGCATTGACAAAAAGGCAGGAGTCAGAACTGGATGTGGCAGAGTTAAAGATGTTAAGATTTGCACTTGGTGTGACTAGGATGGATAGCATTAGGAATCAGTATATTAGAGGGTCAGCTCATGTTGGACAATTTGGAGACAAAGCAAGAGAGACGAGATTGCGTTGGTTTTGACATGTGTTGAGGAGGGATGATGGGTATATTGGGAAAAAGATGCTAAGGATGAAGCTGCCAGGTAAGAGGAAAAGAGGAAGGCCTAAAATAAAGTTTATGGACGTGGTGAGAGAGGACATGCAGGCGGTTGGTGTGACTGAGCAGGATGCAGAGGATAGGAAGAAATGGAAAGAGATGATCCACTGTGGCGACCCCTATATATATATATATATATATATATATATATATATATATATATATATATATATATATATATACTTTAAATGGGATGAAAACAGGTAGAGCAAGCAGAGGATCATATACAAAAAAACACTGGATGTAAGAATGGGAGTGAAAGGGAGGAAGAAGGGTATTTTTGTCACTGATAAGTGCCTTCTTTTTTGAAAAGGAAAATTTTGAAAGATGTAAGGGCAAGGCAGGGTATTGAAAAGGGGTAGAATTTGGGAAATAAAGGCATGAAAATTAGCACAAACCATAAACAAAAACAAGCTGGGAAGGTGCTAACATACTTGTGAGGGTTTGACAGTGGAATTATAGACATACAAAGGGAGGACATTGATGATGTGGAGGACTGAACAACAAACAGGAGTAGGAAGTGCCACACAAGAAAGAGGAATATTCTGATGGTGATAGCATACACTGCCTGGGTTAAATGAAGGGAGAGGTCAACAGGCTCCCTGGCTGCCATCCCCTCTGGGCTGACCCCGAGGGGTTGAAGGCAGAGCCAGGTAGCGGTGTGACTTAACTCTGTCTGAGGACTCTCTTCAGGTGGCCAATGCAGTCTTGCAGCTACCAGTTCAACAAATCCCTTTCCACCTCTGCCAACTACTGCCATGTGACAAATTGTAAATGCCTTCCTGTGCCACCAGAATTTGGTAGTCAGTGACCTGTGCCATACCACTGACATTGCCATAGCATATGTTACAAAAAACTGAAAAATAAATGGATAGATGTAAGATAACATATATCAAAATAAAAAAAAAAAACATGAAGGATAGTGACAAGGAGAAGGACAGAAGTAGAAAAGAGGTCATTAATATTATTTATGTGACATATGACCTATCAGACTGCCATGCTGATGTCTACTAAAGAAACTGAAGTGCTAATAGGACATTTCTAATAGCTATGCCTGTGTATATTACACCATGTTCATACAGTGCAATGTACAGACTGGTGTGCAGTGTCTCAGTTCCTACTGCCATAGTTGTGTATGAAGGTGTGTATGATTCAGTGGTGGCATAAAATTGTTGTGTCAGACCTCATGGCCAGTATCTGGACTAACGGCCCTGTGGACCCCCTTCAAGCACCATATGTTGAAGTGGCACACAGCGGCCTATATTACATGGCTGTAGCAAGACAAGCATCTGTATGGCAGGGGGGAACGTTTAACCAGCAGTGGCATATGTTGGACTTAAGCATAAGAAATATGGTGTCATTTGGCATACATCTACTACCAAACATGGATTCCTAACACAACATGTCCCCTCATAAATGATATCCCCCCAAAAACACACGTCAAATTAACTACATCCAGAGCATCCACTCAAGCATGTTGCCCCTCCATTACACAACAACGTGTAAACCATGAAAGGGGAAGTCTGCACAGGTAAAGGATGTAAGGACCAACTGTCATGCCAAAAAGTGAGAGATTCACTGCAGTAGGATAGATTGTGCTCACCTCAGTAAGAACCCATGCCATTTTAACTTGTGACTATATCATTATTTCTGTTTGTGAGTGTGAAAAGCAGACTGCCTATAAGTACAAAAGTTTTGTTTCCCTTTCTTAACAAAATAAGGTGTCATGATGAACATATGCCTATAAAAATAGGATGGCAGCTCACGGTTCTAAGTATACACAATATATCCAAACACTATGTAACTTGACTTCATATATATATATATATATATATATATATATATATATATATATATATATATATATATATATATATATATATATATATATATATATATATATATATATATACATATATATATATATATATATATATATATATATATATAAAAGTTATTTTAGATGTAATACATAAGATGCTACATTGTAACAAAATAATAAAACTTTTCCAGATACACACACAGCCTGCAGTGTTATTATGGACTACTACAAAGTTGTCAATAAAGAATTCTTAATCTTACTGACTGATTGTACAGTTTCCTGGTAAGAGAAGATTTATTTTCATTTATATTTTATTTTTTACAGTTTGTAGGAACAAAGACAATAAGATTTACCAGAGTGTTAGTTTGTAATTTATTGATCTTTACTGTTAAATAAGGTACAGCGGTGAGCGATAGTGAGAAAGGAATTCCAACTTTTGTGTGACTATCACAACTGCTATGGTCAGAGCAAGAACTCTATTCTACTTAATTTAATACTTAGTTGCATATTCTTTGTGTGATTTTCTCTTAGAAGTTTATTTAAAATCTCTATTATTTCTTGGGTATTTGATTTTGAGTATCTTTTTTTTTTTTTTTTTTTTTTTTCAAAACACAATTTTATTGATTTACAGAAACAAAGGAGGAAAAAAAAACATTATTACAATAATAAATGGATTAATCCTGCACAGGTAAGTATAAGTAGACCAAAGTATAACCTATATACATATGTGCCAATAAGAACAGAAAGACTCCAGATACATAGCAAATAAAGTAGTGTTGGATAAACACATAACATAATACAATTCACCTTAATCCACCCACATATTCCTGAAGAAATGGGAGAAGTTAAATATCAAACAATTCCAAGTCCAAGACCAAAGTAGAAGATGAATAATAAGGAATAACTGAACAGTTTAAGAGATTAAGAGTAGGAGAGGTGAGTTGAAGTATCTAATAAGGGGTAACTGTTAGTCAGCAGTCAGGAGTAGAAAGATAAAGTCCCATAATCTCTGGTAAGTAGCCCACTTGTGGGGATTAATTATTAGCAATTTCTGAGAAGTGATGTACTTGGTAGCCAGAGTTTTAAAATCCCTCCAGGATAATTTGGAGTGATCCAACCAGTGTTTGGTAATATAAAATTTGATTAGGAGGCAGAGAGTAATTAGGGCACAGAGCTTAAATTTAGGTATATAAAGACTCGTAACATGTAATAAGGCCATTTCCCAGGATAGTGTAGATTTGTGGTATCCCATTTTGTCTAATATAACCTTGAGTGAGCACCAGATACTGTGGAATATCTAAAGTCAAGCAGCAACAATCTGTTCCAAATAGACTCGCAAAACACCAGCACTTCGTAGATCCGAGTAAAAACGAATTTTATTGACACACACAATATATCCAGTTAAGCGCTTTCATCAAATAAAGACTTCATCAGAACTATCTTATGATCTAACTATACTCCTTTTAAAACAAAGTTTAACATCACATGACATTCCTCCTGTTAATTTTTAAAGTGCTAGTGCCTGTTATAGTTCCTTCTTTTCAATATAAAACATGTATAAAAACCATATATTGCATTGAAATACAATTGTAATACAGTCCCTACCCATTTCATAAAATGTAAAATGTTTATCAATTTGTGCAACAACTAATACAAATTAATAATACATAAACTTGTCATAAATATTAAAAATAGTGTCTATTTTTAATATTTATGACAAGTTTATGTATTATTAATTTGTATTAGTTGTTGCACAAATTGATAAACATTTTACATTTTATGAAATGGGTAGGGACTGTATTACAATTGTATTTCAATGCAATATATGGTTTTTATACATGTTTTATATTGAAAAGAAGGAACTATAACAGGCACTAGCACTTTAAAAATTAACAGGAGGAATGTCATGTGATGTTAAACTTTGTTTTAAAAGGAGTATAGTTAGATCATAAGATAGTTCTGATGAAGTCTTTATTTGATGAAAGCGCTTAACTGGATATATTGTGTGTGTCAATAAAATTCGTTTTTACTCGGATCTACGAAGTGCTGGTGTTTTGCGAGTCTATTTGGAACAGATTGTTGTTGCTTGACTTTGGTTATCAGTTGTTCGCTGTTCCAGCTAACTGTTTTCTTGGTTGTACTGTGGAATATCTACAAAACCACAGAATATGAATGATGTCTGCATGTGGGTACGAGCAGCAGGAGCATGCAGTGGAAACATTCGGATCAAATTTGTTCAAATGGACTGGTGTTAAATATAGATTGTTTGTAATCATAAATTGTGTATAAAAAAGTTTTTTATAGGGCGAGTACATGAGGGTATAATTTATAGCCTGAAATTTCTGCTCTATAAAGAGGCTTTAGCCCTGCCGATCCCAGTAATCTGCAAATATGATTTTTCCTTGGTTTAGAAATGTGGAAAAGGTCCTGTAAGCAATGGATAACATGTTCTTCCTGTTAATTAAGTTTTGAAGTAGGGTGGCCACCTGGTTTTGTTCCAGATCAGTACTGGGAAAGCTGTGGAGTACTGATACGGTAAGCTCTCTTAATTGCCTCAGGGTAATGGTATATTTTTTAGGTAGGTCTAACGCCATACGAAGATCTGTTAGGGATAAGTGATTGTGCTTATGTATATCCCATAAGGTAAAATCTTTAATTAACGGGTAGTTGCTCAGATTAATCATTTTACCGTTCAGGTTTATATTTGGGTTGAGATGAAATGGCTGAAAGAGGAGGAGAGCATTTCCTAGTTTAATGGATTGGAATAACTCCTGAAAAGTTTTAATTAACCCCTTCAGGGAAAAATGTAGTTTTAGTTTCTTAAGATTTGATTTACTTAAAAAAGGTAGAGCTTTAGGGTTAAAATCATTAATTAGGGTATGGTTGTACCACAGTTTGACCCATAATGGAGTCCAAGTATGGGGGTTTAGTTGATAGTTAGCAATTGTGGATATCCTGTTTGCTTGCATGATTTTGTAGTATAGAAGTAGATTGGGCAACGCCAGACCACCCATATTTTTCGGCAGGATAAGTCTTTGATATGAACTTCTAACCGATTTAGGGTGCCATATAAATTTTGAAAATGCCTTGTGTATTCTGTTAAAGAAAGAATTTGAAGTAGAAAAAAGAGATGCATTGAGCTGATAAAGAAGCTTAGGAAGAATATTCATTTTAGTGACAGAGGTTTTAATAAGCATAGGGAGTTTTAGCTGTTGCCATCTTGAAATGTCGTGGGAGATGGAAAGCCAGGTTTTTGATAAATTAGACTGTAGAATAGAAGAAGAGGCATGGTCATAGAAAACTCCTAGGTATTTAAGGGAGTAGTCTAAATGAAAGGAAACATCTGGGAAGAGATAATGTTTATGTGATATGGGGTTGATCGGGAAAATAAAAGATTTATTTTGGTTGACTTGGTAGTCCGAGACAGAAGCAAACGTATTCAAGGACTCAACTAACTTTTTAGTGTCAGATAGAGGATGTTCAAAGCAGAGATTCAAATCATCAGCAAAGGCAGTTAAGCTAATCTTAATATTGAGAATTTTAGGAATTGAGTGATAAGTTTTCTGTGATATATACAAGAAAAAGGATTCTAAATATAAGGTAAATAGCAATGGTGAAAGAGGACACCCCTGTCTGGTACTGTTTGCAATCTTTATCGGATGAGAATATTGCCTGTTTATGTATAAATGCGTATAAGAACTATTGTATAGTGTTTTGATAGTATTGATAAAGTCAGGGGGGGATACCAAAGGAAGACAGTACCAAGAACAAAAAATTCCAGTTTACCCTATCAAAGGCCTTACAGACATCTAAAACCAAAGCATATCTAGGGTTTCTTTCTTTTTTGGTAAGATTTATCATAGTTTCTAGTGTTAAGGTATTATCCCAGGTATGTCTGTTGGGTATAAAACCCGCTTGCTCTGGAGAAATTAAGGTATGAATTGTCTTTTTAAGTCTGTTTGCTAGAATGGCCGAAATAATTTTTATGTCTACATTCATAAGAGAGATTGGTCTATAATTATTTATGTTGGAACCATCTAGAGTATTTTTATGAATTAGTATAATTTTAGAGTGGTTAATATAGCGGTCAGTAATTCCGTTAGATGAGAAGTGATCATAAATTTGAAGCAGGATGGGAGCCAGATTAGTCTTAAATGATTTATAAAAATCGGGAGTGTAGCCATCTGGGCCTGGTGCTTTCCCTAGTTTAAGATTATCAATAGCCTCGTGAATCTCTGAGATTGTTAGCGGGGCTGAGAGGGCATTTTTCTGGGACTCGGTTAGTTTTGGGAAAGTAAGATTAGTCAAAAATTTTCCATCTCAACGTAAGAAGGAAGCATGCTGTTGGTAGCATAAATATCTGTATAAATTTGGTGGAATATTTGAATAATTTGTGCATCTGATTTGTAGAGTGTGTTATGATATTGAATGAATGTGATTCTAGGGGATTTGGGCGCGCTCTCTATCAGTCTGGGAAGGGCTTCGGACGGGGTTTGTATGGATTCAGAGTATCTAGCAATATATCTCAGTTCTTGGAGGGAAAAGTTGGATTGCTGGCGACCAATAGTTCTTTTTGTTTGATATGTAATTCTTTTTCTATGTCTAAGGAGTAGTTATCTAGAAGCTTGTCATCCAAAATCTTAATCTCTGATATTAATCTATTTTCCTGTTCTTTATTCAGTTTTTTAAGAAAGCTAGCTTTCCTGATAAAAATTCCCCTCATCACAGCTTTACATGCCGCCCATCTAATATCAAAAGGGATATCACTGTCACAGGAGGGGGAGAAGAGTTCTTTTAGAGTTAAGGTGATTTCTTCCTTTAGCGATTGATCTTTTAGTAAATTGCTGTTAAGTGACCAGTTATAGTTCTTGTATGATGAGGATGAATTAATTGTAAAGCCTATCTCTAAGACTATTATTAAATGATCTGAAAGGAATCTAGGTTCAGTTAAAAATTTAATTTGCCTATTCGTTAGGGTATTAGATATTAGAAAAAAGTCTATACATGACCAGGAGTGGTGGCATTTTGAAAAATAAGTAAAACAGTTATTATTCTCAGAGTCACAGTCAAATGAAATAGGGTCCATCAAGTCAAAATCAAGTATTAACTCTCTCAAAGCTAGGGAATCCTGGAAGTTTAGAACTTTCGCCTTACTTGAGCGATCTATGTTAGGGTCAATTACCATATTCCAATCTCCACCTATGATAAGCATAGGATTTGGGAATTTAAGTAAGAGATTATAGACCTTCATGATGAAGTCTTGTTACCCTGAGCATGGGCCATAGAGGTTTAGGAATAAAACAGGTTTATTTAAATTATGAGATAAACATGTAAAATAACACCATCTGCCCTCCTGATCAAACCCCCTATAAATAATTGTAGGTTTAAAGGACTTTTTAATAATGATCCCAACCCCCTTGGAGTTATTAGTAAAGCCCGATGAGATAATATCCTTAACCCATTTTCTATTTTTTTCTTTGGTCCACTCCTCATTATTCATGTGTGTTTCCTGGATGAAGCAAAGGTCTGACTGGGACTTGCAAAGTAGATGTAACACCAAATTTCTCTTGTTTTTCTTCTGTAACCCCCTGACATTCCAGGAAGTAATATTCCAGATTGTATCCATGTCCAAGTAGGGTCAGGATAACAATAGAAGAGTATCTGGAGTGTAGAATGAATAAGAGTATAGATTTCAGTGAGACTGCAGCATGTGGTGGTAAATAAAAGAATGGCACAAAGCTCTCTCAATTCTATCCCCGTGCCTAACCACATAACCCCTATCATTGAGAGAGAAGTAAACCTATATACATTAAATGAGCATGAATTTACCATACATTTGAGAAGTAAGGAAAGGGTAAAGTACCAACAATATTTACAATCAATATACAACATCAGACTGATTCCCCAAGAAGTCATCAGAAACCCTACTTATCTTATCCAAATAGCTTCCAAACACTGTGTATTAACATGAAGAAAATGGTTAACTATGAAAGAGTTGACCTAATACATGAAGTTGGACAATTTCTAAGTAAAATACTCTGATAGATTCTAATATTAGACACCCATAATGTTTAAACAGGGCTCAGCTGGTAAATGCTAAAGTTTCAGGATGTATCTATTAGTTTAACCTTAGAAGATTTGCTTATATAACAATTATTATATTTATAATGGGATATAGTCTAGGTGTGATCAGCTGAAATGGATACTAGAATGAGACAAAAAAACCTAGGAGGTAATAATTCAACATAACTATAAACAACGTATCACCTGCCAATACGAGCTGTATTCAACTATTAGCCTAGTGGAACATAGAATCATCTTTAAGACTAGAGACATACAAGCAGGTATAAAGCTTCAAGTGAAAGCCTGAAAGCAAAACAGAAAGCAGGCATAGTATACCGAGGCATAGAACCCAAAGGGTGATCTATATCGGCCCCAGCTCTACATAATAGCTGCGCCGATTTAAAAATAAACAAGGGAATATTTTAACTCTCACCCTTCCATTCAATATAGTCATGTTTATAACTTTGTTCCTGAACCACTGGACAGATCAATTACAGTCAATCACAGAAGTTAGCGACAGTAGCGCTTTTCAGGAAGAGCATTGCGCTATAGTTCTCCAGTGGAAATTCGCTATTCTACTTCTGGGTCCGGGGGTGTAACAGACATGACCTGCACATATTGTCATATTCACGGATCCCCAGGATAACTGAGTCTGAAAGAAATGGTCCTAGTAGCCCGGAGAGCAACCGAAACAGAGTATCCTAGCAATTAGGACCTTTATTACCTGGAAGGTTACCTGAGAACTTAAGAGATATACAAGGAGTAATGGACAGTCTCTGGTAATCAGGCGCAGCCTTTGGGAGTTTCAGCGTGTAGATGACACTGACCCAAAGCACTTAACAAAGATTGTGTCCACTTCTTTGGGTGAGGACATAGAGAATTTAGATTCTTTGAAGGTAAATGACAAAGAGCATGGAAACCTCATTTGGAATTTAATTTTTCGAGCGATAAGGTCAGCACAGTAGAGAGAATGTTTGCGGCGTTTCTCTCTAATTTCAAGGGGTAAGTCCTGTGAGATAACAATAGTTTGGTTATTCCATGAAAAGTGGTTTGACTTTTTGTAGGCTGAGAGAATATTTTGCACATCTTGGTAGTTAAGCATTTTAACATAAATGGGTCTTGGAGTTGAAGTAGATTGCTGTTTCCGCAAGGCTCTATGCGCTCTTTCAATGATGTATGTGGTTGAAGGGCTACTCTCATGAAGTAGGTTACTAAAAATGTGTGTAATGGTTTCATTTAACTGGTAAGATTCGTATTTCTCAGAAAGACCTCTGATTATCAGGTTATTCCGTCTGCTTCTAGCCTCTAGATCTACAATCTTCGCTTGAATGTCATAGATTGTTTTGTCTCTATACTTTACTTCTTCTTTTAGGCGCTTGATTTCTATTTCATTTGATTTAGATCTACCTTCTACAAGATACAAACATTCAGCGATTTTATTAATTGAGGATCCGAAAGAGTTCATTTTCCCAGATAATTCTTGAATGGCCGATTGCAGAGGTAGCAGGGCGCTTTTCAGCTCATCCACCTGTAGTGATCCGTCGGCCTTCTGCTTAATCGGATCTTTCATTTGTTCTTGTAAGTTTTTAGATGATCTCAGTATCTTTGCCTCTTTCTCCAGTGAAGTAGATATAGCTGATAGTTTAACCTTTGTGTTTTGGAATTCCATATTCTCAACTTCTTTTGGCATTGCTATCTTTGTTTCTCTTCTCGTGGGCACTGTCATTAATTGTGGTGCTGAAAGTTCGGGCCTCTATACATCCACGTGTAGGATCATTTTCTTCTAGTTGCTGGTTAAACGGTGCAGATCTATTGCACTAACCCAATAGATTAGTATAGATTTCAGCTCTAATTTCTTTTGACAGATATATTTTTAAAGGTATATGGTCTATACCCAAAAATTACTGAATTGAGTAATATAACCTGATATATGAAGTAGGAGCTATGAGGAGAGGGTGCTTCTCAGACGACCACCATTTTGGAATCCAGAGTATCTTTTTCTTTGGAATTCTTTACTCATTTGTAGCTGAAAATGGATTCCTTAAATGAGCATGCCATTAATGATTTGCTAAAGCACTTATATCTTGTACACTATACTAAATGTTATGTATATTAAAAGGTAACACTTGATAACTCTTGTGTTCTGTGTTCCTCATGTCAAAACCTGGATGATTTGCTTACTATTATTAGTAGTAAATCTGGACTTCCTGATGACAATTGCACTTGTGAAATTGGCACAGTTTTGAGAATTAATGACTAGACTAATGAGGTAAATAATTTTAGGCAAAGAGCAAATAGAAGGCATTTAGGAAATTATGTGTCTATTGTCAGTAAATATCACTCAACCCTTATTGAACAAAATAGTACCACTCCACTAACAACATTGGAATTTTGGAAACAAATATTCAGCAATCTGAGCATTCAGAGCATATAGAGGAAAATAAAAAAGAGAAGACATTACATTCACAACAGATAATAAGCAAGAAGAAGAAACTGATTAATGTCTACCAAGCAAAGAGAATAAATACTAAAAAGGACACTGCTTTGTTATGCAACACACACATTACAAGGAATGATTACTTTTTTTTTTTTTTTACCAAAAAATCTTCAGTCTACAGAAAAAGTCATCATTTTTTTGAAAAGAGACAAGGGGTAGGTGAATGGGAAGAAATCAAAACTGAATGTAGAAAGATTGACAAACATTACTGTAAGAAAAAAGAGGAGAAAGACAGAAGCTGACAACATGGCTCAAGATGTGGATGTTTAAAGCCAGCTGGATGAGAATTGTATGCTTGCAAATTAAATAAGTAATGAAAACAGGGGTGTATATTATAAGACCGAATGTTCACAACCGCGAACACCTAAACAGTGACACATAAATGCCGAACTCCTAAAATAGCGAAGGACGTAAACATCGAAATCCGGAATGCCGAACGCATTTCCAACAATGACAGCGGCATACAGGTAAGGAAAACCTACAAAAACAAACTTCATTAAACACACTTTTGCAGGAGGGCAAGCCCCCATGCATCCCCATACCATCCCCTACTTAAATATACCAACTCCGAGATCGCACTACAGTGGAAAAAAGGATATAGTTCCTCTTCCCCACAATCACCCTGCTGGCCACGGAAATACGTTCGGCATTCTGAATTTCAATGTTTATGCCCTTTGCTATTTTCGGAGTTTGGCGTTTATGTGTCGCTGTTTAGGTATTCCCGGTTGTGAACATTCAGTCTTGTAATATAGACTCCGGAAAACAGTGGGATTAGTATGACTAATGGTGATGCAGATCATTCCTTTCTAATAACTGATAGAGCAGATATTATTGAATTAGAAGTGGAGGATTCTTCAGATCTGGTCAGAAAATGTATTCTTGTAATTGGAGATTTAATTATTAGAGGAACTGATACTTACATTTGCAGAGAAGATAGTAAACATCGAATAATGTTATATTTGCTATAAGCAAAAGTACAGGATGTGAGAAATACCTTAGAATGCCTTAATGTAAGGAAGTATACATCTGTTTTTATTCATATTGAGCCAATGATCTCATCTGCAAGGACTCTCTGTTAGTAGGAACTTATAGCCCTCTTAGATGGCATAACTTGTACAGGTGTTTGGACATATTTTTCACAAATCACATATGGAAAGCAGTGGTGGCCATGGTGGAGCAGCGGTTAGCATTGCCACTTCACAGCAAGAGGTTCTCCAGTTCGATTCTCAGCTGGGTGCCTTCTGTGTGGAGCCTGCATGTCCTCCCTGCAGTCATATGGGTTTCAATCTGCATGCTCTGGTTTCCACCCACATTCCAAAGACATGCGGTATTTAGTTTACGTTTGTTAACCGGGTTGTTCCAGCAGAGCACAGGCCCATTTTCAGTGGAGACCTGAGGAGAAAAGCTCCAGCAAAATGTACAAATTATTCAATTTTACAATTTTCACAAAAAATTAGTAATAATAACATTTATACAATAATGACAAAGTAGAGTAATAGAAAAACAATTTTTACAAAATTGAGTAATAATAGTTAAAGAATAGTCACAAACTAGAGGAATAGAAAAAACACTGACAGTAACAAGTATAATAAGACATAGTAAAGGTGGTACACTATTTACAGTATATATATATATATATATATATATATAGAGAGAGAGAGAGAGAAGAGGACTTGTAACAAATAATACAGGTGAAAGATTCTTATATGGTATGAAAAAAATAGTGGGAATATGTTAAATAAAATCAAGAAATCAATACTCAAGAGGTTCAGGTTCAAAAGTTTACTAGTGTACACCAGGAGGCAAAAAATGTACAAGTACAGAATTTTGTCTAACATGAAACAGGAAGTATACAAGTTTTATAGTCTTTGCATTCAAGTTGTCCCCACCTTACTGACGTGGTATGTCACAGGGCATCTACATCACTTTAGCTTACAGTCCTCTATTCATAAAATATTGTTGATGCTGTATATTTTAAAAAAGTTTTCCTCTGGTAACAATACGGTCTTGCTATCCACCTGGTCAGACATAATGTCTTTCTGTAAAGTTACTTCTTCAAGGTTTCACATCAGTTCGAATACAATAGCAGATTCAGTCTTTTAATACACTTCTTTGTTCCCGGTAACACTTTCCCAACAGCTGCGTGTTATCTTAGTAACACATACACAAGGCCAAATCATCCCAGCAGGAAAGAGCAGAAGATTTCATTATTTCATATATTTAATTTCCTGACCCAGCAGATAATCACTTGTGAGAAGCATAAACATTAAGACTTGCTCTAGCAACTGCCAGGGTCAGAGGTCAACTTGCTACAAGCCACACTGCAGTTTCAAAACTACTTTGCAATTACACATGAATTCATCCTTTTTGTTATATCATTAATAGAATAAAATGCATTACATACTACTTTGCCTTTAAACTAGTATTTCACATATATTCAAATGCATATTTTTCTAACATTTCCCCCCCTATTAATTCTTTTTATTCTATTTTGAAGTATGCATAATGTTATTTCGTCTCCTAACCTCTTCCATTAAGGATTTTCAGCTAGGTGAGTCATTTTGATCTATACTTCAGAAAAAGTTTTCATCTGAGATTAATTTTTCAATCTCTATATCTTGGTACAAAGTTTCTGTAACAGATACATCAATAAAATCTTTGATTAATCTTTTCATGCAGGGAATTCCACAACAAACACATGCTCCTATTAGGAGTATACCCACACAAATAGCAATCAGAATATTCATTAGGATGGAACCCCACCCCCCAAATAGATTCTAGAAAAAGTCCGTCAGTGGGTTTGAGCCTGGTTCAGTCATGGCTGATACTTGATGAATTACCTCTAGGTGATTGTTAATTTCATGCCTATTGTCCGGTATGTATGCACAGCATTCTTCTTTGATAAGCGCGCACGTACCACCTCTCGCCTCTAGGGTGAAGTCAAGAGCCATTCGATTTTGTAGCACAACAGTTCTCATTGCATTCAGTTCATCAATCACCAGTTCTAGGGCAGAGAAAGTTGCATTACTCATTACTTCGAGAAGTTTCGACAGTTTCCTCAACTCCCAGATTGATTTGACTGCTCCATATGCTGGGAATATTCCTGCCCAAGATATAACACTGTCACTCAAGTCCATATGAGTCAATTTGCTTTTGTCCTTTACGTTATTATGGTCTTTCCAGCCAGCTTTGATCCGTCCTATTGGATTTACAGGTTTCTCGACTGGACCTTCGGGTTTTCGGGCTGCTTCTCTCACGTTTCGTATCTTACCCAAAGGTAATTCTGCAGTATGTCTTATAGCCGGAACCAGATAACCCAAAAAACAACTGCCGGACCAATTCTCAGGTAGCAATTTATATGCTTTTTTCCCACAAATAAAATAACAATTTTCTACTTTAGTACTAATACGCATTAACCCTGCATGAAACATTTTCTGGTCTATAACTGACAATTGTTTAAATAAAACAGGATTCTTGTGAATTTCATTTATGGTTGTTTTCAGTGAGTTCAAATATGAGTCATAATTAGTATTGCAAAGAGTATTGCCATTACTAGTCTTAATATAACACCGATAAGATATTGTTATATTACAATTGCTCCAGCCCACCTGGAGAGTGTCATTCTTATAGAAACATACAATTCCCTTTTGTGTGACAGGTAAAAATAAAGCTATTTTGTACTGTGATCTCACAGTTCCTGTATCGAAAAGTAAATTCTCCCAAGTCTCATTTATTCCCAGAGGGACAGCGGACATTATCAGTCCTCCATATGCTGTTGGTATAGCTGTACAGACCCAGCAATTTGAAATGTTCATAGTCTCTGCATATACACGCTTCATGGCTAGGTATGTGTTAAAATTTGGATGCCAGTCTATGGATGTTTCACACGCCTTCCCACTTTCACTTGTGTGGTTGAGTGTAGGATAAACCACAACAAGAGGAAAATTGTCACAATTATAGTCAATAAATGTATACTCAACAAAATGATTATGCAACATCTCTGGGGTTGATCTATATTTCTATTTGCTTTGTTCTTGGCCATTTCGCCCTTGTATATCAGTCACAAGGTTTTTATCAAGTTGAAAATTCTTTACCGGTTTGCAGTGTGTCAAATGGACCCAGGATGTCCTCTCAGCCACTCTGACTGCAGTAGGCATCGCCAACAGTACCTGGTATGGTCCTTCCCACTTTGGACTCGCCCAATTCTTCCTCTTCGTCACTTTTAGCCACACCCACGTTCCCAGGACCAAAACTGCTTCCTGTCTGTTCCTTATCTGAAAAAGAGTTAAACTGCAAAACAGATTTATTTGTTAACAGTTTCTTCATATAACTAGCTAATGAACTGTCAGCCTCTTGCTCTGCAGGCATGAGAGCTTTCCACTGAGGCACATAATATGCTCTCCCAAAAACCATTTCGAAGGGAGTCAAACCCTTCACATTTGGAACCGTTCTCATACTCAGCAGCGCTAAAGGCAAACAGTATACCCAATTCTTCTGAGTTTCATTAACTAACTTCCTGAGTTTATTCTTAAGGGTTCCATTGTACCTTTCCACCAGTCCTGCTGACTGTGGGTGGTAGGCACAATGGTTCTTCAAGGAGATTCCAAAAAATCTTCCAAGTTTCTGGATTTTCTGATTGACAAACTGTGTGCCATTGTCACTATAAATCCTTTCCTGTATGCCAAATCTAGGGATTACTTCTTTTATCAGGGCTTTTGCCACTGTTGCTGCATCTGGATTTTTGGTTGGAAAAGCTTCTACCCATTTAGAAAACATATCTACAATGACTAGACAATATTTTTTCCCTTCACACTTATTCAATTCTATGAAATCCATACAAATAGTATGGAACAGATACGGTGGTATAGGAAAGCTTCCTTGCTTGGGTTTAAATGCCCCTTGTGCATGGTGCTTGTTACAAGTATGACAAGCTGCACAACATTTTTTTGTGTAGTTTGTGAATCCGTATGTTTGGAATATTCAGTTTACTAACTGTACCATCCCCCCTGTTGAGACATGGCACTGCCCATGGCTCAACAAAGCTGCATATCTAAATAAATTAGACGGCAATATCGGTTTTCTATCTTTGGAAATGTACAGTCCATTTTCAAGAATTGCGCCTTGTTTTTCCCATTTTTGTTTTTCTGCTTTTGTAGTAAGCGTCTGCATTGTTTTTAACATGTCTAAATCTAAAATCTCAGAGGGTTGTAATTCTTCATTCAAAAGTAAAGTTTCTGAGTCTGAGGCTGCTTGCTTTGCAGCTGCATCAGCTCTCACATTTCCTTTTGAAATCCTATCCTGTTGCTTTGTATGAGCTACACATTTGCAAATAGCTACTTTAGTAGGTAACTGGATAGATTCTAATAATTCCAAAATAAATTGTGCATGATTGATTGGTTTTCCACTAGATGTTATCATTCCCCTATTTTTCCATTGTTGCGCAAATACATGTACTGTAGAGAAAGCATACTGACTATCAGTATATATGTTTACTCATTTGTCTTTTGCTAAAGTACATGCCCGTGTCAAAGCTACCAATTCTGCTGCTTGTGCAGATAAGTTATGTGGTAAGAGTTGGGCTTCTAAAATTTCAGTGTCTGTAACTACTGCATACCCCACTAGATTCTTCCCTGTAGGGCCCCTTCTGCATGAGCCGTCCACGTAATATGTCACCTCTGCATCATCCAAGGGCATATCTGTGAGATCTCGTCTAGGTAAGGCTAACTGTTCAATTTCCTGCAGGCAGCTGTGCGGTGTGCCATCCGCAGGAGTTGGGAGTAATGTTGATAGTTTTAATGTTGTACATCATTCAATTGTCATATGAGGTTGGCTCAGCAGTATAGTCATACATGAAAGATGTCTAGCAGGGGAGAGATATGCTACTTTTTCTTGCAGTAAAATTATTGCGACTGCATGAGGCACTCTCCATGTGAGAGGGTGGAATAATACCACTGAGACCGAGGCCTGTACTGCCATTGCAGCTGCAACTACTGCTTGTACACAGTAAGGCAAAGATCGCGCCACTGGGTCTAACTGCGATGAATAATAAGCTATGGGGCGTTGCTTATCCCCATGTTGTTGTGTCAGTACTGACGTCAAATATCCTTGTTTACAATCTACGGTCTGAAAGAACCGTTTGTGATAATTTGGGAGTCCTAAAACTAATGAAGAAGCTATTAACTGCTTCAACCTGCAGAAAGCTGTTTCTGCTTCGGTTGTCCATTGTAACAAATCTTGTGCTGCCATTGGCATTTTATATATTAAATCAGTCAGTGGAGCAGATTCCAAAGCATAATTTGGTATCCAACTCCGACAAAAATTAGTTGTCCCCAAGAAGGACATCATTTCCTTCTTGGTTGCTGGTTTGGGTGCTTGTAGAATTGCTGTCTTTCTATCTTCGTCTAATATCCTACCTTCATTGGATATCACATATCCTAGGTATCTAACTTGCTTTTTCCAGAGTTGTAACTTACTTTTGTTCATTTTGTGTCCTTGTGTTGCTAAGAATTTCAATAGCGCTACAGTATCTTCCCTACATTGCTGCTGGGTGGGGGCTGCTAGAAAGATATCATCTACGTAAAGTAGAATTTGACTACCTCCTGATGGGGTAAACCCTGCCAGGTTGCTAGCCATTTCTTGTGCAAATACTGTTGGGCTCTCACAATATCCCTGTGGTACTCGAGTATAGGTATACCTTTTCCCCTGAAATGTAAATGCAAACCAGTATTGACTATCAGGATGTATAGGTATAGAAAAGAAAGCATTGCTGATATCTACCACAGAGAAATACTTTTGTTGCGGTTTTAGGTCATTTAACAAAGTATGTGGATCTGGCACCATGGGTGCTCTGGGTATCACTGCATTGTTTACAGCTTGTAAATCGTGAACCATCTGCCATTCCCCATTTGCTTTCTTAACAGGAAATAGGGGTGTATTACATGGTGAATCAGGAGATTCTACCAGTACTCCTTCCCTGAGTAATGCTGCTATTATAGGCTTGATTCCTATTTATGCATCTTTTCTCAAAGGGTATTGTCTTTTCTGTGAGCTAAATGCTGACTTTGGGGTAATTGTAACTGGTCCTACTGTTCGAATAAGTCCTACATCTGACTTGCCTGTTGACCAAAGAGCCGTCGGTATCTCACATAAGGCTTTCTCTTCTTCTTCTAATAAAAATGCTAATCAGCTGTCCTCCTAGATTGCAAGTGTACAGCTGGATGTGTCTGCGTCAACCAATTCAACTTTTGTTTCTGTATTCCCTGTTCTGACAATTCCAAGTCAGTCTGTTTCTCCCACCTCGTTACCTTTTCTCCTAAGTCTGCCCATTTTACGTTTTTATTCTTTGTCAAGCTGACATGTGGCGATCGATTTGATCTATACAGTGCAAGGAATTCTTGAGGTAATGAACAGCTAACCACACTGTTCCCCTCAGTATCCCAATACAAAGTACGCAATACTAATCTAGTTGCACGATTTCTGAACAATTCTTGCTCATACTCTCTATCAGGTCCTGGTGTATTACAGTAGTATAGAGTACAGTGTAACAAATGCTGTCGATCAGTGTCAAGGGAGGGGGCTTTACTGATGGCTACGTTCATCAGTTCCTTGGTTACTCCGCCTGGACCGGTTGTAACTAGGTCCTGGCTGTACCAGTAAAAAGTTTCACCCTCCGATCGCACTACAAAGGTATCCATTTGTCTCTGTGCCTCCATACCCTGTACAGTTGGAACTACTGCTATGCCAAATATCTGCATAAGGTCCCTACCCAATAGGTTCACTGGACACTTTGCAGAAACAACAATCTTACTTCTTTGGGTCATACCTGAAACAGGGTCAGTTATTGCTATATCATGGGAAAGTGATTCCCTGTATAGCTGTCCATTCGCAGCTTTCACTAGTATATAATCAGGTGATTCAGAATGTTCTGGTAACTTGGAGGGGTGTATCAGAGTCAGTGATGCTCCTGAGTCACACAGAAATTTAACTTCCCTTCCCTCCACCAGAAGTGTAACTTCCGGTTTTGTATCTGCTAAGTAGAGCTCTAGGCTCAATAATGCTAAATCCAAAATTTCACTTTCTTCATCCTCCATATCTATTTGCACTTCCTCTATTCCTTCTATCACATTTACATTTGTTTTCTGTTTATTAACTTCTGATGATTTCTGATCTCTGCATGATGTATCTTCACTATCATATAGTCAGTCCTCATCTCCCTTGTCTTCTGTGATTACCTTTTTGTTCTGTTTACAATCCCTTGCTAGATGTCCCTTCTTTCCACACTTAAAGCATTCACCTCTCTTTTTCCTTTCCTCAAAATCTTCTGACCGTTTGTCAGACTGTTTATTTCCCTGGGCATTTTTCTTTCCCTTTTTACCTGACTGTAACACAAACACTTCAGCTCCGTCTTCAGCAGTGAAGACTTGCGCCTTCTTTTTCTTTTTGCTATTGAAATGTCTTTCAGCATGTCTAGCATATTCAACTAAGGCTTGTAGCCTACCTGTTCGATGGTCTATCATGTGCTTCATAATGAAGCTACTGATAGGTACAATGCGACCTTTTAAAAATGCATTTTTCAATTGCTGTTCATACGGGGAATCATTCACTTGATTTTCAGGAACTGCCATACCGCTATGATTATTAAAACATTCCAATAATCTAGCATAGTAGCCATCTATTGTCTCATTTTCCTGTTGTATGCATTGGTTAATGCAAGTCCAGTCTGCTCTAGGTTTCCATTTCTCAGAGATTCGGTCTGTAAGACCTTTCACTCTATTGTCTAATTCTGCGTCACTATGTGGGAGTGGTTTAAGCTCTGCATTATGAGGATTCCAGGTGCCACAAATCATGTGCCAATCTGGACCTATAATTTGTCTTACTACTTTTTCTACTTCTTCCCCATTCAAGTGGTAACTCAACCTCATGCCTTGCAAATCTTCTAAAAATTTTGTAAAATTAACTTTCGGATGGGGAATTCCCTCAGTAGCTTTCTGGATATCCTCCGGTGTCCATGGTCTGTATACTAAGAGTGTTGGGTCCTGCCCTGCTTGTCCTGCCTGAGGATTTGGGACCTCTATAAGTGGACATATTTCTTCCTCACTCTCATCCTGTAGGTTTCTCTCTATTTGATATGATTCTGCGTCCCCATGTATTTTACGCGCTCGGGACCTAGTTTCAATAGGATCTCTAACAAATGGTTGTGGTCTCGCTGAGACTTCAGGATAACGCGGAGGCGGACCAGCCTGTCCACTCGCTTCATATCCTGAAAAAGGCAACGGAGGGGGCAGGGGACGTGGAGCTGTTGCTATTACTATATTATTATCTTCTTTGTCTAAAAATAATGTTTTTGAATTCTTAGTCTTCTGTTCCCTACGGTTTGCTTCCTCAATCCACCTGTGTGCCTGAGGAATGCCTAATTGGCGTTGCTTTTTTGCCTGACCTCCCGCATCAGATTTCAGTTGCTTAAGGAGTTTAACCAGTGAAGTTTTATCTAATTTGCCATCGAATTCATATTTGTTAACCCATTTCGTATAATACCTAACATTATCAGAACGTTGTGATTGCATATATTTTGCGTCTTTGGTTAGGGGCGGATCTCGCGATGTTTTAGTGCACTGATTTCCCATGTTAAAAATGTTACGTAACCCTTCTTATCACGTGATATCAAGATTTCAGTTCCTATTCACAGTTTATCTAGAATAACTGCCTACCTTATTCTGTTACCCTGATCTATGACCAAATATACAGTAATTCCTTTTGTCCCTGATCTGCATAACAAATCTTGACAACAATATATACTGTAACTTGGTCCCTGATCTAAAACAGAAAAAAGGCAAAATCTTCCTACCTGAGCCTCCAGTATTGAGCCGTCCAGGATCTGCTCTTCGGCCACAGATCAGAATGTGGCCAGCCTCTTTAAACGACAATTCAGTCGGAGGTCTTTTCACCCAAGAAGAACTGTTTTGGTAACTTCTCCTGCGCAGTATTCGACCACCGGTAGACTCTGATCTGCAGCTGTCTGAGGGATTTCCGGCTAAAGAAGGACCAAACTGTTAAATAAAATCAAGAAATCAATACTCAGGAGGTTCAGGTTCAAAAGTTTACTAGTGTACACCAGGAGGCAAAAAACGTACAAGTACAGAATTTTGTCTAACATGAAACAGGAAGTATACAAGTTTTATAGTCTTTGCATTCAAGTTGTGCCCACCTTACTGACGTGGTATGTCACAGGGCATCTACATCACTTTACCTTACAGTCCTCTATTCATAAAATATTGTTGATGCTGTATATTTTAAAAATGTTTTCCTCTGGTAACAATACGGCCTTGCTATCCACCTGGTCAGACATAATGTCTTTCTGTAAAGTTACTTCTTCAAGGTTTCACATCAGTTCGAATACAATAGCAGATTCAGTCTTTTAATACACTTCTTTGTTCCCAGTAACACTTTCCCAACAGCTGCGTGTTATCTTAGTAACACATATACAAGGCCAAATCATCCCAGCAGGAAAGAGCAGAAGATTTCATTATTTCACATATTTAATTTCCTGACCCAGCAGATAATCACTTGTGAGAAGCATAAACATTAAGACTTGCTCTAGCAACTGTCAGGGTCAAAGGTCAACTTGCTACAAGCCACACTGCAGTTTCAAAACTACTTTGCAATTACACATGAATTCATCCTTTTTGTTATATCATTAATAGGATAAAATGCATTACATACTACTTTGCTTTTAAACTAGTATTTCACATATATTCAAATGCATATTTTTCTAACAGAATATACCATCATCTGATTTTTATTTTTTGTTAAGTAAGAGGTGTCATATGCTTCAGACATTAACTGCAAGAGAGTGATTCTAGGAAGTGAAGAGATTGGTGGATCCAATTAAGTAAGGGCCTGACATGGGCATCATTTTATTTATTTATTCTTTATTTTATTTTTATTTTATTTTATTTTACAATTGTTAACAGGGATAGCCGGAATGGATACATGTCCATTTTCAGCAGAGGCCCAGGGAAAAGCTCCAAACTTACAAACAGATAAAGACAAGCAAGTTACAGTATATGCACAAACATATTGTATTAACATACAAGTTACAGTCTTAGATTTCAAGCCTATGAGAAATACAGTTTATATTCAGAAATATATGCAAATATGTTACAGAGTCTCTTATCAAACCTATAGGTGCAGCTACATACAGAGTATCTGCAAACATGTTATAGTGTCTCTTTTCAAACCTTTTAGTGTAAGAGTTAAGTCGCTGTGAATAAAAAATTGCAGGAATATGGAAGTAAATGAGGCTTTAGTCAGGGTTAGCGCAAGGACATAACCAGTGAGTTTTAAAATACTGGTTTAGATTTTTTTTTTAACTGATTAAGGGAGGGTCAGATGGGAGCGAACTCCAAGTTTTGCCTACTGTATTTGCAAACAAAGATTCTCCAGATAGGTTGTTAGCTTTAACAGATTGTACCAAAAGTTTTATAGTGGAACAAAGTGGCCTAGCGTTTTTGTAGGGATGGATAATGTTTTTAAGGGAGGGCATTTTTTTCTGGATGGTTAATAACCTTGAATGCTACAGCAAGTTGATTATATTAAATTAGCCTAGGGAGTTCTAGCCATCTTAAGAGGTTTAGGTTTTGACAATGGTGTAACCTGTAGGGAGTTCCTGTGGCAAACTTGGCAATTTGATTATAGCAGCTAGAGAGCTTGCTGAGATCAGTTTTGTTCAATTAAGTGAGTATTGGTGAGGTATAGAGTAGAGTTAAAAGAAGATGGGTACGGACAATGGCAGTCCTAGCTAGAGGGGTGAGAAAAGGTTTGTTTTTGTATAGGGAGCCAAGTTTTTTATTAACGGTTTTAATAGTTTGGTTTACGTGCATATCATATTTGAGGTTGTTGTCTATTATAACACCCAGGGGTTTGGTATGCATATCTGGTGAGATTATGGTCCCATTGTTAGATGTTATAGTAAATGAAGGTTGAGAGGATTTGCGAGTAGGGGAGAAGAGCAATAGTTTTGTTTTATTAGGGTTTTATATCAACTGTTGATTAGAGATTCAGTTTTCCACTGTATTAAAGGTTTTTTGGGTTAAACTAAGGAGATCTGTAGGGGTAGAGATTGAGCAAATCAGGGTGGAGTCATCGCCATATTGCATACAGGTTGCATCTGGGATTACAGTGTGGAGGTTATTGATAAAGAGGGAGAAAAGAAGGGGACCTAATATGGAGCCTTGAGGGACACCAAGAGTAACAGGGAGAAGGGTGGAGAGTTTGTCTTCCCAAAAGACAGCCTGTTGTCTTCCTCTAAGATAAGATTGAAACCATTGTATAGCATGGTTGTTTAGGGATATTTTATTTAGGGTAAGTAAGATTAGCTGGTGGTTAACCATGTCAAAGGCCTTAGAAAGTTTGAGGAAACAGGGCAGAAGATAGTTTGTTGTTGTTACGGTTGGAATTTATGACATAAGAAAAGGAGAGGAGGGTTGAGGTGGTACTGTGCTGTGGTCTAAATCCATGCTGGGAGCTGGCCAGAAGATTATGTTGAATAAGGTAGTGTAAGAGTTGTTTATGGATACACTTTTCCATAATTTTAGCCAGAGGGTAAATGATAGCTATTGGTCTATAGTTTGACAGCCCAATGGAGCTGCCGCCTTTGTGGAGTGGTATGACATGTGATATTTTCCATATAGAGGGGACAGAGGCTTCAGTTATGGTTCTGTTTATCAAAATAGAGATGGTATGCTATAACATCAGCAGCTTTTTGCAGGTAGTCTGCAGGGAAGAGGACAGTTGAAAGGGTAGTTGGTTTGAGTTTTTTAATTAGAGCTCTAATGAGTGAAGTCTGATCTTTTTGGAAGCTAAAGGAGATAATGTCACTGGGTTTAGGGGTTTCAGCATTAGGACAAGTGGGTTTAAGTTTGCTAGTATTGGCCTGGATAGTTTCTGTAAAGAAAATGTTGAAGGTGTCGGCAATGGACTCTGGCAATATTTGGGTTGGGGCTGAGGGGGGTAGAGTTGTGGATTACCCTGGGTGGAGGAGTTTGTTAATACCTGCCCAGAACTTCTGTGGCTTGTTGTGGTGTTTCTGCTGTAGATGGCATAAATATTTTTTTTTGTCTAGTAATATGGATTTTTTTTTGTATCATTCCTATATTGTCAAAATTTGAGTTGATCTTGTCGGGCTTTAGAGGAGCAACAGGTGTTCCAGACATCATTTCTTTGGATGATCTTTAGTTTGGTTTATTTAGTGAGCCAGGGTGCAACACTTGTTTTAATTCTAAAAGAGCATGCAGGTGCGTGGTTATCAAGAATGGCCAGGAATGTGTTATTAAAGTGTGTTACTGCCTCATTTAGTGGTAGTTGTTTTAGAACTGACCAATTGCATAATTTAAGTTCTTCTAAGAATTTATTAAGGTTAAAGTTTTTGTTATTCCTTATTATTTTATAGGTGGGTAGATGTGAACATTCAACTTTATGCCTAATAGTATATGTTAAGAAATGATCACATAGATCTTCAGGAAGAGTACCTGATTTGTACATGTGGTGGGGGCTATTAATTAGTATCCAGTCTAGGATACTTTTTTTTATTGTTAGGCATACTGATCCTAGTAAGGGAGGTTATAGTCTGTGTAAAACCATGTAGGTCTACATGGGTGGTTGGGGTCTCTGCAGTGCAGGTGTTCCAATCTATATTGAGATCCCATAGAACAATGGTCTCTTTGGGGTAGGCATTGGATAGCCAGTAGAGGATGTCTTCTAGGGTCCCTGAGACATTACCTGGGGGAATATAGACACATACTATGTTTATACCCTACAGGAATTCATACATTTCTTGCATGAAACACAGGTGGAAAGAAAAATTGTAACTGCAGGTTTAAATTTAGCAGAAAGAGATTGGAATAATGTGGATTCAGCAACATTAAAAAGGAAATTGTCTACAACATATTTTCAGCAGCAACAATTGTTTCAGATTGTAAAAAAGCTTAACAGGGAACAGAACATATTAGACATTGTGTTCCTAAAGAAATTACTGTTACTTGATAACAAGTTTTATCACTGTTGTGCAGTGAGCATGAGGTTAAAAATGTAAATTTCATGCTAGATTATTTTTGCAAAATGAAATATTAACCAGTGCACAGAAGATTAATAACATGTTATATGGAAGCAAAACAGTCATTATGTAAAACTATTTGGAGTGTTAGGTTCAGCTGAAAAACTGAAGAAGAAATGTGGAAAGTTTTGGAAGAGAAATTCGTTGAATGCGAAAAAACAAAACAAAACAAAAAAAAAATGTTCAACATCAACATCTAGGCACACAATTTCAGGAGGATATACTTCCATAAGAAAAAGATAATTGATTAATGTGAGGGAAAGAAAAAAATATATATATATATATATATATATATATATATATATATATATATAAAATGGAAAAGAGGTTGAACTACAACTTTGAAAACTGAAGTAAACAAGCTTAGAGGTGTGAGACAAGATCAAGAAGAATGTGAAGAAAATGTATATAAAATATTGATCATAATAGGAAACCATTTTATAAATAAATAAGATGTGGTAGAAGTAAAGACATGCAAATTAATAAACTGTGTAGATTCAAAAACATTCTTCCTAAACACAACAGGTTATAGATATATTTAGAAACTCTTATGCCAGGCAGTTTTGCTCCACATGGAGGGCTATACATTTTCCTAGTGACAGGCAGATAACCTCAGATACTGAAATCATATTAGATTATATATATTGGAATAAGAACTATGCAAACTGGATCCAAACAAAGCACATGAGGGGGACTGAATTATTAATAATGACCTGAGAACACTTCACTGTGAACTTATAATGCCATTATATCTGTAATTTAATTGGTTGTATACATATTGGGAGATTGCTCATGACTGTTGACATGCACTTTTTTTATTTATTTATTTTTTATTTATTTGACATTTATTTACTGAGAAAGTCCATCTGGGCCAGAAAGTGGCCAGTTTCAGCAGAGACCTGGGAAGAAAAGCTCCGCAATCACAAATCAATTACAGATATTTTAAATCACAAATTGTCATGTTACAAATCATAAAAGTGAAAATATTTCTTGAGAATAAAACATCGAACATACGTTTCATAGTATAGTGCAATGAAAAATAGCAACATGAGTTGGAGAAAATATGTGAGAAAAGACTCAGTAGTCATATTATTTGTTAAATAGAGAAGTATGCAATAAATGACATCTGTGACAATTATAATAAGATATTTTAAAGAGATATAAGAGATTATGTGATTAGAGACAGTGAGAGGAAATTGAGAGATGTCTTAGTATGAGAGATGGTGTTCATATTATGGTTATAGAAGGAAGAAGGATGGCGAGAAGGAGATTATAAGAAGAGTGTAGCTTAGGTGAGTAGGGAGGAAAGAGAAAGAGGTTGAAGAAAGGTCTGCAGAGATGAAATGGATAAGGTAAGGTAGTGGGAAAAGAAAATGGAGTGGAGTAGGAGATTGGAGAAGGTTGTGAATTATGATTTAGGTTGAAGGGGGCAGTGAGTGAACTATAGTCAACAAGATTGGCACAGGACCAGGTCCAAGATTTTGTAAAGTATTCTTTCAGGGAGCATTTCAAGGTGGGTAGATTAGAAGTAGTTATTGTGGTTAGATGTAAGGAGTTCCATTTTTTTTCTATTGAGTATGAGTATAGGCTTTGTCCAGGGTATTTATTCAGTTTAAAGCTATACTTAAGGGAAAGAGAAGTAGAACAAACCCAGAGTCATACAGACCCATATGTTTACTTTCATGCTGTGGAAAAATAATGGAAAAGATTATATTGGATAAATTATTGTCAGAACTGGAAAATGTGGGACTTGAAACTATATATCAGCATGCATATGTTGAAAATAGATCTATTACCACCTGAAACATGATGTTCTATAACAATATAATAACAGCTATGAATGAAACAAAAATGTGCTGTCATATAATTTATATAGATTTAACTGTAGCATTTGACAAGGTCATGCACAAAATACTATTCAGTAAATTAGAACAACAACGTATTTACGTACTCTTGATAAGATGGATGACTGCATGGCTTACAAATTGGACATGGCAAGTTGAGGTTGCAGTCAGGGTGTCCCACAGGGCTCTATCCTAGGCCCATACTTGTTTAGAGTTTATCTTTCAGATCTTTCTTTTTTATCTGAGGTGTTCTACATTGTGTATGTAGATGAGTTGAAAATGGATAAACTGATTACATGTTACAGACAGGGCAAAAGAACTTTAAACTGACCATTTGGGCAGGGGAAAATAGTGCTGATAAATGCCTCAAAAAATAAGCATATGAGATTTGGAAAACATACATTGAAAGGTGAATACTTAATAGAGCACACAGTGCTTGAAAGTGCAGATTCATTTAAAGACCTGGGTATAGGGGTACATCCAGCTTTGAGTTTTTCTAATCATATCAACCGATTGCTTAATGACAATTACAGAACTATATATTGTAAAAAAGATTTATAAAGTCTAGGAAATCAGAAATTATGAAGTCATTGTTTGTTAGTGATATCAGACCCAAGCTTGAGTATGAAATCGCAATATGGAAACCTTATAAGAAAATAAGCATGAGTAAACTGAAAAAGTACAGCAGAAAAATATGAAGGGCATCCATGGATGCGAATATTTATGTTATTGTGAAAGACTAAAGTATTGGAACGTGTATGGTGAGTCATGTAGATATTTAAGACAATACCTTATTCAGTTATATAGGGCGATTAGAGACAACTACATCTGTGAATGCCTGGGATTATCAAAAAGTAGTAGAGAATTATCAGGCAATCTATGCAGAAGATTCTATAGGAATGAAAAGTATACTAATTGATTCTTTGAGAGATTAGCTGATGCATGGAATAGACCACCAAATTACATTAATGCAAGCTCTATTTTAGATAATTTTAAGAACAGCAGAACAGTATGGACTCTTATTATGGGAACAGCTGTGTTGTCTATTTGCAGGCTAGAAGGGCATTGTCATCCATGCCCAAAATATTTGTATGTTATGTATGTATTATATTCTCACAGAGGTCATTGACCTGCCCATGCATGTTCACTGTGGTTTGCTGGCACTCATACAAATGCACATAGATAAGTAAGTCTCCTAGCAAGGCTTCTGGTTATTACACGATGTGTTTACCTTAACCAAAGGGTCTACTGCCGTGGTAGGGTAAATAGCTGGTAAATGAAGTTGCATGCTACTTTCCACTTCATTTATGAGTGTTCTGCTTGCTGTTTCAGTTCATACAAATCTGTAGGCCAAGAAATGAATGTTCACCCTAATGCCTACTAAAATGATAGTTTTCTGAGGTCTTGTTCTGGGTGATAATTGCAGCAGAAGCTGCTTAGTACTGCTTGTGTTATGTTGTTTTGGGAGGTGGGAATGTGTGAAGCCTATATTACTTAGTAAGAAGGTTACACCTGCTATATGCAAATATGTTAAGAGTTTTGTGCAAGTTGCTGTGAGTGCTCTACTGTGGACTGTGTGTTTACTGGAGGCAGTGATGGTGAACACAGAGTGCAGTGAAAAGTAAAGCATTACACTGGAGAGCTATATCCAGAGTCATACAGACCTGCAATGTTTTCCAATTGTGTCCCTAAACAGTATCTTTCCTCCTCAACCCACATGTACCACATAGGTTGTTGAAGCATCTTGGGTTTTCTGAAGTGGTTGGGGGTTGTGATCCTACAAATGCAGTGAATTGCGACTGTCTTACTATGGTCACATACTTTCTTTCATTCTCGCACCAGATTAGTCAGTGAAGTACAGTAAAGGAAATGTTTCCTCTGTGGTCCCCATTACACTTAAGATCACCAGTCATGTCATAGTGTGGCAGAGCATTGTGTGTCAGGATTATGCTATTTCAACTTTTTCTTTTGTTTTTGATTCTAGGGTATGTGAAGATGGTAAGACCTACATGCATAACCACATACGGGAGCATTTACATACATTTTGTGGTGATTGCATTCACAGCCTGTGGAATGTAATGCTGTAAAACTATGTTGACATGATTGATACACACATTGTGAAATGTTCTATATGGATGAATAAGATGGTTCCTACATACAGTAAACTACATAATCTTTTTCTATATTACTTTCAAGAATGTTAATCTAAACTACCACTCAGGTGCTATTAGGGGGAGCCACATCATGTGCTATTGGTGTGTAAGTATGCCAGTACCTACTGTTGAAGTCCAACAAAGATTGAATTCAACTGTATATTGGATTGTGGGGCTAATTCACTTATGGATGCCAGCAACATTCCCATATAATGGCATGTGTGAACCCTGTGTCATATTCGAAGGTGCTTGCCATTCTTCTCAGCCTCTTAGCACATAATATCTTGGCAAAGCCTAAAATGATGGCAGGACAAAGGCCCAAAAATAGGGACAGATTTTAAATATTGGTCTTATCAACTTAGAAAATGTCCAGGTATTGTCACTTGTGTTGGGTTATTAGAATCCTCCATCATGGATATAGACTTGACTTATTTCAGGGAACTGTCTGGCTCTAATGATGATGGCAGCCTACCCAACCTAATCTTTCTTTCTTTCTTTCTTTCTTTCTTTCTTTCTTTCTTTCTTTCTTTCTTTCTTTCTTTCTTTCTTTCTTTCTTTCTTTCTTTCTTTCTTTCTTTCTTTCTTTCTTTCCTTCTTTCCTTCTTTCTTTTTTTATTGACATTTGGAGACCAGGAAAGTCTGACTGGGTCAGAAACCCATTTTCAGCAGAGGCCCAGGGAGAAAAGTTCCAAACAGTAAAGAAAATAGTAGTGATATCATCAAAGTTAATATACTAGTAGTTTTAAGACAACAACAGTAAAATGTAATGGTACACTAAGGAAATATCATGGTTGCATCTCCATCCCATTCCACAATCATAACTTCTGTGCCTGTGGAACCCACCACACAAACCCAAGAAAACAGCCGAAGACACAAAGACACAAATTCATCTGTATAGGGAAAGGTCTCATCATTTGTAGCAGCCTGTTAGTGCCATGGCATGCTACACAGAGGCAGGTGCAGTATGACACAGCATATTGCAACTGCTTCTATGCAGCATAATCCCCCATGTAGTCACCTCCTCCAAAGGCTCTTAGTTAGGACCATCCTCTCTTACTGTGACTAGAATATTATTTGCTGTGTGCCTCTGTATTGCAAGATGCTCTGTAACATTGCATAGACTGCAAATATTTTGCTGCATGTTGTAAGCTCATACTGCGGTGCACCACCATAGATATCC
The DNA here is from genome assembly GCF_019279795.1 of Protopterus annectens. Lineage (NCBI taxonomy): Eukaryota > Metazoa > Chordata > Ceratodontiformes > Protopteridae > Protopterus > Protopterus annectens. Next base: position 449,589,597 of record NC_056733.1, on the reverse strand, counting down.
AGAATGTGGATGTGGGGCTTAGACAGGCTAAATGCACATTTGGCAGTGGCCTAGGTCTTTGACAGGGCAGTGTCATAGCCATTCTGTGACATGGTCTGGGAGGTTCTAGTAAGTGTTATTAGCCATGGTGTCAGGGCATATTTGGCATCACCAATAAGATATCCCTTGTGAAAGTCACCCTGAGAAACTGGTGACATAGAACACATGTGAGCCATAAGTGGGAGTCATGAATACTGCCTGGGCAACCAGCAGCTATATTGTGCATCACAACTTGCGCATTACAGTCCTTGTGACAGTTGACAGAGTGGAACATTTTATGGTTCATATACATTTGTTACAGCTGTTTGGGTTCAACCTTTATTGCAGTGTACATGCAGTCTATGGCCTCCAGCACCTCAAGGAAATGGGTTATGTCATAAAAAGCCTGACTGATGCTGCCTCTCTCCTCTGTAGTATGAAGAAGTTGTATATGCTCTCCTAGATTCTGTAGCATGGCATCAAGAAACTAGTGAAGTATGCTTGAGGCAGATCCCTGGGATATACATATCATGTCTTCATGTCCCCTACAGGTTGCTGATAAGACTATCTAGCTAGCATTCCCAAAGCCACACATGGTTTAGTGTCTTTTGGGATAAGATACTATATGCATTGCATACACCTGCAAATGAGGGTGACACATCTCAACCAGCTTCTGAATGGTGTCTCTATCCACAGAGAAACAGCCCACAATTTCTGTGTCATGGAGGGCATGATATAGTAGGCATGAATGAATGACTCAGAATTGCTGAGGTGATGATACACAACACTTTGACTACCTACACTGATAACAGCCTCTTGCATTTACACATTTATCATTGTGGCAGCTACCCCATACATGTTTTCATGGTCTGTCTTCCATAACATCATGTTTTTGCTGTGGTCAGCAACTCTGAAGTTAGTGTTAGTCAGCACAAAATATATACATTCTTAAAAAGCTGCACAATATTGTTTACCTTCATTTGCATTTGTGGTTGCCCTCATTTTAAAACTTTTGCTCAGTTTCATCTCAGTATACCACCTTTTCCATACAATGCAAGCCATATACTTTCTTGTGTTTCTGCAATCATGCTTAGTGTTTCTGAAGTGCCTCCAACTGGTGTGTGACTGTTCATGCAAACTCACCTACAACGACATGGAAAGCTGTTTCTGAAGCTCATGGCAAATGTGTCTTAAAATACATTACAGAACAGTGGAGAACTGACTTCTACCTACATCATTGGAAGCTATATTGTACCATGGTGAATGGTCCCCTCTAAATGTCAGAGGTATAATTGGTTGAATATGTATTTTTCACTCTTGTTTATTTGTTTGTGAAAATGCCTTATCACGATTAGGACAAGCTACTTGAATCACTTACCTGCTGATGTTAAAAAATAAGAAAATATTAAACAATTTAAGGATATTTTAAAAGAGCATTTCTAGGCAGAATCTACATGGAGTTCTTGCTGAGCCAGTAGCTAATTCTCTCATTTCCGAATAAGTGCAACTTTGTAGAAGTAAACTAAACAACAGTTACTGTATTATATACAAAATATATTCTTGTCTAACATACTCTGAACAATACTGAGGTAGCAAAGCTTGCACAAATGTATTATTGCTACTAAGTTGTAGTATTTTACTGCAAGTTCATTGATTGTACAGATGAATCTGTGTTATGGAATTTGTGATAATTCACTACTCTATCTACACTGAAATGCTAAATTGTCAGTAATTGTATAAATGTATTTGTGTATGATAAGCTTGTGTTAACCAGCTTAATTAACTTCATTGTTTAAAATACTCATTATTGCCGATTCAATAAATCCTACACTGTCCACAAAAAACATATGCGCATCATGGCGGGATGCACACATGATAGTGCACAGTTTTGTATTCACTAAGTGGCTCTACATGCCATGTAGACCTGCACAAACTTGATAAACATTGTGGCAAGCTAATTACAGAATAAGCAGCTGAATTGTATGCTAATAAACTAATCAAAGATGGAGTTGATATTCAACCATGTAGACTCAGTGCTGGTTTTCCCTGCAAATTCTAAAACCTACTGGAAAACAGCCACAGAAACTAGGCTACATGGAAAGAATGTTAGGGACCACTGTTGCTCTTATTCATGTGTATGTGCAGCAGGACGTATGCCTATGTTGCTGCTGCTGCTGCTGCTAAAAAGCCATGACCAAGAAGAAGATGAGTGTTTAGAAGCTGTTTAACTTTTCACAGTCTGTATGAGGTGGAAATTGTAGAGCACTACAGGGTGGATAGAGACACACTACAGGAACTCTGCAACCCCTTCTCTTCTTAACAGAGATCAAGGGCAAACCAAGGAGAAACAATCCCAGTGAAGTCTAAGGTATGTGTAGCACTTTGAATTTTAGCTACAAGAATCTTACAGAGACCAACAGGGGACATGCTGGATATGCCACAGACATATGCATCCAGGATGCTCTGTCACTTCTGGAATAGTATGCTACAACATGCCAGTGAGTAGATATATTTTCACCGCACACAACTATGCAGGAGTACTACCCTGTAGCAAGCTTCCCTAAAGTTCTGGGTGCCATAGACTGTTCACATGTAGAAATCAAAGCACCACCTGGAGAACAGGGAAAGATGTACATAAATAGAAAGGGCTACCACTCCATTAACTGTCAGGTCATGTATAATGTTAAGGAAGTCATCCTGAATGTGTGTGCTGACAACCCAGGCAGTTACCACTACTCACATATCTGGCACAACTGCCAAATATATGAGATGTTTTCTAGGGGGTATCTTACAGGGTCATTTACTGAAGGATGCAGGTTATGCACTGGAACCATGCCTGATGACATTTTCTTCTTCTTTCGGCTTTTCCCAGTTAGGGGTCACCACAGCAGATCATCTGTCCGCTCATGATTAGCAGTGGAGTTTTACAGTGTCGAGTTGCCAGCCTGGCACCCAACCTTCCACAGAAGGCACACACACACACACACTACACTCACACCTAGGGCCAATTTAGAGTGTCCAATCCACCTACTACATGTCTTTGAGATGTGGGAGGAAACCAGAGCACCTGGAGGAAACCCACATGACCACAGGGAGGACATGCAGACTCCGCACAGAAGGCACCCCAGCCAAGAATTGAACTGGAGAACCTCTTGCTGTGAGGTGGCAATGCTAACTGCTGCACCACCGTGGCCAACCAGGAACCATGCCTGATGACACCCATCAGAAATGCACAGACACCAAATGAAGAATACTACAATGAGGCAAACATTTAAACAAGAAATATCATAGAGCATGTGTTTCTGCTGCTGAAGTCATGATTCTGGTGCCTAGGTACATCTGGGGGAGGCCTACAGTACAATCCCTGTACATGTGCTGGAATATTCACTGTCTGTGCCATGCTTCACAGCATTATCCTGAGAAAACAGCTTCAGCAGAAACAGCAAGGGGGAAGGCCACACATCCCACCACCACTGACAAAATCACCACAGCCACATGCAGGTGAACAGTCTGAGGGGGAACCAGCAGCTGCTGTTGTTGTAGGCAGCTGTAGACATGCACAATATGCCCTCACACTGACCAAGATGCAACTGATAGCACATACGGTCACCACCTAAGGGACTAAAATCTTCATACTATGAACAAACATATAGTAACATTGATGTCAGGCAACACTCACAACAGACTCAGCCACCTTGAACTAAAACTCTTGCAACTGCTGGATTTCCAAGGTAGTTGTTGAACCTGGAATAGAAAACTAAATGTCTAAGACTATAAAGATATAGCATATCCTTGCATACTGTTACTCGATAATGTAAGTAAGTATAATTTAGCTGATTTATACAGCAATTACATCAAGATGTGACATTTCTTATGTGAATACACGTGTCTTCTATTAACTATAAGGTCTCATGTATACAAGATTCACATATTCATATGCCTAAAATGTATAGATTTTTATTGAATGTCCACAGTTTGGCCTCATACTTTTGTACTGGTAAATCATATAGAGTGCAGTAAGAAAATGACACACATTTCAGTTTCAGACTTCATATCCCTCAGAAAAAAACATAAAAATTGAAATGCAAGACCTACTATTCTATGAACTGTCTAAGTTTAAACTTGAATCACAGACATTGACCAAAAGCACCGAGTCTCCAACACGTAGAAAGAGTAAAATCACAAGTTTATTGTGTTGCAAATAGAAGCAACTAACGGTAGAATACAAAAGTAACGGTTAAGCACTTTTCATCTCAATTTAACAGACTTCTTCAGACCTTAGAAAATAACACAAGTACTCACTTAAATACAAATAATATGGTGATTTCAAAAAATCATTTACCAATGGTGTTGAACTAATAATTAAGTCTTAAACATGACGTCAGCAACAAATCAAATAACAAAACGAAACAACAGTAAAAAGGTTATGGAAGATGTAAATAACAAAATAATTTATTCATGTACATTCACTTTAGTTTCATTTTAGAACTTGTTATATGTGATGAGTCATTTCTCGATTATTAGATAAGAGCTAGACAGTGTGTTTTTGCATGCTGTATGTGCACTACAGCCGTTAATGTATTTTATTTACATCTTCCATAACCTTTTTACTGTTGTTTCGTTTTGTTATTTGATTTGTTGCTGCCATCATGTTTAAGACTTAATTATTAGTTCAACACCATTGGTAAATGATTTTTTGAAATCACCATGTCATTTGTATTTAAGTGAGTACTTGTGTTATTTTCTAAGGTCTGAAAAAGTTTGTTAAATTGAGATGAAAAGCGCTTAACCGTTACTTTTGTATTCTACTGTTAGTTGCTTTTATTTGCAACACAATAAACTTGTGATTTTACTCTTTCTATGTGTTGGAGACTTGGTGCTTTGGGTCAACATCTGTGATTCGAGTTTCAGTTTGGATGTAACTGTCTATGTTTGTAAGACCACAATGTTTAAAAACTCTCCCCATTGTTGGGCAATTTGTCACACTTTTATTTATGGCTTGGTCCAGATTTCTTGGTCTAAGAGGTTGGGAGGGGTGTACACATTACAAAGACCTGTATGAAAGCAGCACAACTTGCAAAACAGCATCACACACAGATATACTAATCACTAAGTCAGCTATGCCCCTGGACATCAGACAAAAGACTTATGTATCCCTAAATCCAAAAGGTAGAAAACAAGATATGGCACAGTCATTTGCACAGGGCACTGTGTATGCATATGTGTGTGTGTGGGGGGGGGGGCAGCAGGTCTAAGCTGGTGCAAAAGGTAGTGTGTGTGTGAGAGTATCAATGAGAAATAAGCAGACATTTGGATAATGAGACAGAATGAGCTGTACGCCTCCCTACCAACTCTGTAACTATGTGTGTGTATCTTTATGGGCACTCCAGGTAAAACTGGTGTGTAAGCATCTGCAAGAACACAGCCAAGCTTTATGCTAGCTTTATGTCCTGGTATGTTGGACAGGTGTGAACCATGCATAGTAGAGGTGACAGTTCATCGTTGTCATCCCCAACCCCAAGAAATGGTTCTGCCAGGAGTTGCACTGTCATGTTAATGCCCATGGTCAGAAGCACTGCTACTACCTAAACATGATTTATGTCTGCTGGATAACCTCTCCTCACAAGTACTCCCAGGACCATGAACCCATGGCCTGCCACATCTGGATTTGGACACAACCACTGACAGAGCAGTGGAAGTAGTGCCAGTACAGGAGCGTGATCTGACATAGCTATGTCAGCTATCATCAGATGCTGTGGCTGACCTACGTCCATGTGGTTGCCATCCCCCTCCCAGCAGATGTTCATTCATCGACACTGCCAATTCCAACTTGTCATTCATCCAATCTATTGAACTGGCAACATGGTGGAGTCAGTCATGCAGACCACATCTACAGCCCTAAGCATTTCCTTGGAGGCCCTATTGGAACATGTCTGCATTTCCATGATAGCACTTAACATAAGTCAAGTAGCACAGAAAGACACACCAGAATCAGGTGGAGGATGGATGACAGGTCTCCTCCAAGCACAACTAACAAACTTCCTATGTAGCACTTCACCCACATTTTGGCTATGGCCAGAGTCAACTGGCACTGAAATGCAGTAACCGCACACCCTGATCAAGTGTCTGACCCTCCACCTGACCACTATGTGAGGGCTAACTGGAATGGGTTTGTGTAGGCCTGGCTGGGTCTGATGGAATTACAGGGAATGGCTGAATGTCAACCTTAGAGTCAGAGTCAACTTCTGCAACCCCCAGCTGTGCTGGTGTTTGGTCACCATCATCATCGTAGTTTGCCACTACTTAGACATCAGGTGGTGAGAGTCCTACACTTCCTCTGTCAGGATCGCCTGTGATAATAAGCAACAAACACAGGAAAGAAATTAATAGCACTACTGCTGTTTAATATATGCTAACAAACTAACACTGGTGCCACAATCACAGAAGGTACAGCAATACAGACACAGTCCTTACACCCACCTCACACATATGGCTAAATGCATATTTCTGTCAAATTCTCATTAGTTCTGAAATAAAAATGCTTGACTTACCATGTCCAGATGACTCCACTTGCTAGGGAGGATGGTCCTGGAAGAAGTTAAGCAAAATGTAAGGTCACCATCATCACAATAACAATTACATGGGAGAGGATTTGGGGCCTTTATATGTCTATCAACAATGCATTTAACTGAAACTTGGATGACAAGTCCACCCCAAGCCCATGTGTAATGAACCAGAATGTGTTGTTAACTGTATCAATCTATAAACATCCCCCCCAAAAAAAATATTAAACCTACTTAACTACTGCTTTCAATATTTTACTATAGAAGAAATCTTTAAAAATTGACATATATAAGCCTACATGGAAGCTTCTCCTGGGACATACTTGTCCTCCTTGAAACAGCAGCACCGTCATCAATCACATGCTGTTGTGCACTTTCCACTGAGCTCTCTCGATCCCTGACAGTGGACAGGAAGTCTTCATTTTGTGCCACTGGTGGTTCTGTAGCAGGCCCCCTAGTAGCCAGATGCCCACAGGCCACTGCAGCTGCTCTCCTCTAGACTGATGAAATCATATCAGTGACCCTATGATGCATGTGAACATATGTCCTAATGCACCTCTCAACAGCATTGACCTTGTTTATTAGGGTCTATATTAGATCAGCGAACGCTTAAAAAAGCGAACGCTAATTGATTGAACTTATGTAAGTGAAAGCTTAAAATATCAAAACAACAGAAACCCAAATTCTTTCCTAGGGTAAGAATTCAGTTGTCCATTTCTGTTGCTTCAGTATTTTCAGTGCTGTGGGGGAAAGTTATGGGTTGGGTTCAGGTAAGTGTGCGATTGTGTGGATGTGAGTGTTAGGGCTGGTTAGGTGAGTTAGGGTTAGGGCACAGGTTAGGTATGTGTGTGATTGTGTGGACATGAGGGTTAGGGCAGGTTAGGTGAGTTAGGTTTAGGAACCGGGTGAGGTGAGTGTGCGATAGTGACGGACCTTAGGGTTAGGGTTTGGGTTAAGGTAAGTGGATAGTTAGTGGTGTGTATATAGTTTAGTGTAGGGCTAGGTGTCAGATTTTAGGTGTATGTGTGTGGATTGCTGTTTGTTTGGTGTGCTTGTGTTGTGTATATGTGTTCTGGATCAGCGATTTTTTTTCCCTAGGAAAAAAATTGCTGTTTTGACAGTTCGAGATTGTAAGCTTTCGCTTACATAAGTTCGATCAATCAGCATTCACTTTTTTAAGCGTTCACTGATCTAATATAGACCCATTTATTATCTGGTTCCAAATTTTCATTCTTACGGACATATCTGCATGTCCTTGCTCAAGCAGAAAGGCACAATGTTGATGAAAGGCTTGTAAAATCACATCATTCTCTGAATGACTGAAGGGGAGTTTGCAGGGATTGGTAAGCTTGGGTGCCATGGTCCTAGGTGACATAAAACACAAAATGATACTGCATATGAATATCACATAAATAAATGTCCTGCTTAGATATAACACATATTATTAGTTTTTCAATATTACTCACTGGAAAAACAAAAAAACTTCAGCTATCCAAATACAGGAAAGGGTTATGTGGTTTTAATATATCATAATCACATAAACCAAGGTTTGATCCCAAACTAGGACTAACAATAGTAAATCAAACATCATTATCAACATTTTTTGATGGTGGCAACACAGAAATGGAACTTTGCTCCATCACTCCCAAAACAACAGGTAAATGACAATTTGTACCAAACAATGAATAACCCATCAATTATTATATATGCTTTCAAATAAACTGTCCCAAAACATGTATACACATTTATCACTGAACATTCATTTTATGCAATTACCAGTCACCTCTACATGTTCCCAGCACTCACCTAGAGGTGTCTATGGGCTATCCTAGGAGGCTAACAACCCTGTGTCATTGACAATATAGGACATTTACAGTTCACTGAAATAAAGAAATAAGAGTGTAAAGAGAAATAGTTGTATCAGTAACATTTGTGATGAAACTTAATAAACCCGTGAATTTCAGACAGTAAAATGCACAGAGAAATTGTGTATGCCATCCAGAAATGTCTAAGAATTGCATACAGATAAAAGTTGCATTTGCTAATGCATATATGTGTATATATATATATATATATATATATATATATATATATATGTATATATATATATATATATATATATATATATATATATATATATATATATATATATATATAGATATATATATATATATATATATATATATATATATATATATATATATATAGTCCATCATAAATATTTTCTTCCAGAATACTTTCAAAAAAGTCAGTCCATATGGTAATCCAAATAATTCAGGTTTAATGGAAGCAACAGCACATACAGCAGTTAGCTGCCATACAGCAGCATCAGGATCAGGTGAAATTACCTGTTCCTGATGCTTCTGTATGGCAGCTAACTGCTGTATATGCTGTTGAAGAAAATATTTATGCTGGAACTTTGGTGGTGTGTATTTGTTTTGGTATGTGCATTCTGTGTTTGACTGCGAGCACCAGGATTGTTTGGGTGTGTGTGTGTGTGTGTGTGTGTGTGTGTATATATATATATATATATATATATATATATATATATATATATATATGTGTGTGTGTGTGTGTGTGTGTGTGTGTGTGTGTGTGTGTGTGTATGTATGTGTGCGTGTATATATATATATATATATATATATATATCTACATTTTTTTTCCTTGTTACATGTCAGCAAATCCAGTATATAATTGAAAAATTCAATCATACCTTATCAAAATCAGTATTCTGTGCAGATAAATCTAAATTAATACCAATTGTCGTCTGTGTTATCCACATACACAACTCTCCTCACCTTCAGATTCCCTAGCTACATGATTCCCTGTGAGGCCTGTGAACATGGTGAAGATGCAAATGAGGTGTGACCTCATTAGACTTGCTGAGTCCCTAATTCTTGACTCCATGTAGCAGTTGTAAACATAGTGTAACCACTCCCTCACTGTTTGTTGTTAATGGATTGTAACTGTGAATGATTACGGCTAGGGAAAAGGAAAACACAACTGCAATTCAGACTTCATTACCTCCAGTGGGTGTGTCAGCCAGTGCAGAAGTACCTGTATCAAGGTTTTAAATGTGAGTATGCAGCATACATTTCTCAGTTTCTGTTCAGTAATATCCATATGCACCCACCTTTGTTGAAAACTGGATATTATTGCCATTTAATATTCTCATATATTTTAAGGACAATGAAATGCCTTACAGACTGCATGTCTCAGATTTCTGCTCAGGAAAGAGAAGCATGAACAAAATATGAAGATAAGACAGAGCTGCATTGCTGCAAACATTAGTCATAAATGGGTGTGTGATCAGTCATTGCACTACATCTGAAATTAACACCTGTACAAACAACTCTGAATGTACAAATGCCATTTGCCTTGTTAATACTGTCGATGATGTTGCACTTGCTTGTATGTACAATGATTTTCATTCCTGCTGTAGAGCTGTTTCTGTGTCAAAGAGGGATTAGACACCCTTACTTGTTTTGTTCGTTCATTGGTGTGAAAGTTCAAATCCAGGCTTATGTAGAAATAATTCATGTGTATCAACATTTTTATTGTAATGTTTAATATATATATAAATCCAATAAATGTCATCAAATGTGCTTCTATGATAAAGACTCCCTAAGCTACATTTGTGAATTGTGTGTGTGCAACACATTTGCCAAACAGAATGATCCACACAGTGTATACCATCTGCAGATCATAATCATATTTCAGTTTACCTTTATATTACAGAGAATGGCAACTACAAACGCACTATTGTGCGACTTTAAACTGCGAAAATCAAACATTGAACATCACCAAAATTTGAAAATCAAAATCTGGAAAACCAGATTCAATGATTTTCAAACTACAAATTACACTACACATTGTTATTCAGGGGGCTTCACCCCCACACCCCTCTACTTTAATATACTAACTCTGAGATCGCACTACAGTGAGGGAAAGGGTTCATTGCAATCTGCACCTGAAATGCTGAATCTGCAATGAGCGAATACCAATGTGCATTTGCTCATTGCAAATTTGGACCATTTTTGTCGACATTCTGTGATTTTGAAAATGCACTTTCGACTTTCTTGGGATCAAACTTGTGCATGTTGGTAATGTAAAGGTAAACCTCATATTTCAAGTACTACATTTGCCTTTTAAGTATGAAACATAATACACACTGCTTACAAGGATAAAACAAGATGAGCTTTGTTTGTCACATTTGCTCATCACTTAACTTCACAAAAACCTGGATTAATGACCCACACATGAAGCAGACACAACACCTGCAGACATTCTCAATTTCAAAAAGGATACATTGTTGCCCCTTTTGCTTTCCATAGTGCAAACCCACTAAGCTGCATTCATGGCAGTTAGCAACCTTTCCCAACACCTGCAGGTCTAGAACATCCACAGACAGGAAGCAGACAGTAGACAATTTTAAAACAGATACATTTTACCCTCTATTTTTTATCACTGCACAATCACGCTAAGCATCATGCTCTAATGCCAAGTAACAGTGAATGCCTCTTTAAAGGTGTGGTTGCCTCCACGCAATGCTGCTTAAACACACTGTGCTAAGGTAACACATAGTGAATGTAGAATAAATAATTCACATAATGGATGTAGAATAAATAATGATTTAATTGCATTATAAATACATACACCTGGATTCAAACCCTGCATCCCCTGAGTTCCAAATGAACTCTTTTACTCCATTTACACCTGCTGCCACACAGTCAGCTAGGCAGCACATGTGTTTCTTACACTCAGTACTATCCATTGCTGACTGCAGTGCCTTTTTGCTTAAGATGATTGCTCAGAGGTAAGCAAAGCAATAGAACTCCCATAATTTTTTCAATGATGCAGAGGTTCGTGTTTGCTCCTCACTTAACTATGTGCAAATGGGTAAAGTAGTATAATGTGTATCTCACAAATGCAAACACTTTGCCATTGATCACACAAACCAGCTGCTCAGCTGTGTGTTATGGAAAGTGCTCATTAGCACGTATTACTTAAGTTTACTGCCAATTTGGTCTTCATCCCATGAAAGTACATGAAAAACACAACCAAAGGGAAAGCACTTTTTAAGGAAAGAACACATATTCACACCATAGTCATATGTAACCTGCACTGATTCACTTGAAACTTGGTCTCTCAGTACTTTTTCTCAAATATATCAACTACACTGCAGAAATAAATAAAAATGCTTTCTTATATACCATGTAAATCTTTATACTGACAACACACATTCAGATTTTCCAATACTTGCAGTAATGTGGACAGCTATTTGCATTTAGTTTGCAAAGCTGTCTTTTTAAGGTATACCTGCACATTGGAAGCACAGCAACAAATGCTACACTTTTCACACTCTTCAGTTTGGTAACATGCAGATCTTTAATATCTTGACAGCTACACATGGCTAGCTATCCATTTCAGAGAGGCCTCCCATCATCTTCTTTCAAATATCCAATGCTGATGTCATCCACAATAAATTGTCCTGCAGCATTATAAATGTCAGAGTTGTACCTTGGTGCTTGCATTAAATACTGAGTTTTTAGTTGGCATACTTAGGCAGGGATTCACTACAGTCAACTTGTGTGTGTCTGCCTTTCTAGTCAGAAGAGCATAACTGTGCATCCTGCAGTCATCAGTGCAATCCCATGAAGTACCAATATTTTGACAGTTGTACATGCCTACCTATCCATTTCATAAAGGCCTCCCAACATCTTCTCTCAAATATCCAATGATGAGGTCATCGACTATGAATTGTCCTGCAGCAGTGTAAAAATCAGATTTGTGCCATGGTGCTTGCTTTAAGTACTGGCTGTGTAAATAAGTAGGTGGGGGCTCTGTTCTCACTGTGGTCAGTCAGTATGTCTGTGTGCGTCTGTTCACTTGGTTAACACTTGAGACCAGCATGTCAGACACAGCAACATGCATCCTTCTGTGATGCAGGTCAAGGAGTCATCATGGACCCATTCTTAAAGAACAAGGGTAATATCTGGAAAGTCTACTAAACCCATATTTTTTGTTCAGGCTACATTATATATGTTAAATCTGCTCACTGTCTTCAAGAAGGTTTCCAAGGGCATGCATGATGAAAACACTATCATTCTTTGTAACATGACCTGGCCAAGGCATTTGACACAAATCAACACTCAGGTGTTACACAGAAAGTGTCTCAAGTGCCCATAACACCTACATCACTAAGTGTATAGACAACTGGAACATATACATGACAGAGGAATATGTCACAGTGTGTGAGGTCACCTCTATCTGGAGTCCAGTGACTAGGTCCATATGTCAGGGCTCTGTGCTATGCTCTTTCCTGTCCATTATTTAAATCTCAGACATCAAAACTGACTTACACATTCTTTCTCCAACCGGCTTTGTGGAGGACTGCAAATAGTGGTCAGTCATTGAATCCAAGTGTGGTATTTGTATAATGCATACAGTATCAACACACACAGAGGACTGATGCCACATACATGGGGACATGGTAGATGATGGATCCTCATGGGGGGATTAGTTCCATTATGAACGCAAATACACAAGATAATTACAGTATGAATAACACACCACAATGAGTAGACCAAGTAGTACGCACGCCTGTGAACAAGCCTGGATTGCTCATTATTTTTAATACAGGTATAGCAGTGTCACTTTGAACACCTCCGGCAGATGTTAGATTTTGAGGGAGGTGTGCTTGATTCCCCTCAGAAATTGCTGAAGAAGCATAATAGTTGCACAAGGGTGTTCTTGCAGAACCATCTGTGATTACTCACAATCACATATGTCATGTGGAAGACATGGGGTTAGTGATAGTATTTTTCTGTCGTCATCCGTGATTGTGCATGTTTCTGTTTACTGTTGCCCATGTGCCTGTTACTATGTGTCCCACTTGGTTGAAACTTGTGCTGACAGTACATTTATATTCAGGCAACTCATTTCATTCTTACAATTCAAATGTGTGTCCCTTTTCAATATACACACTTCTATTTATTTATAATGCAATCCATGTACCCTTACTGATCATTTACACAATTTTTATTCAGTATGCCTGACACAGATTTCCACAGTACTCTGCACTGTATACACTTTCATGTAATGTGTTGGAAATATATACTTTACTTTATTAATGACCCTGGTAATCATTTTGGCATTCCGTACAATCCTGCAGACCTAGTTTGCCTGCAGGCAAACAGGTTTACATGACTGCTGGTGTCCAGGTTGCTATACACTGTTTCCTACCCTAAAACCACACTTGTTTATGTTTAAACGTGGTGCACAGCATACATATGGAATTAGTGCTGCTGCTCACTGTGCAAGCACTTAAACTCTGTGTAGGCTCCATGATAAGCATACATGGAGGTGATTGAACCCCCTGTACTTAGTCTAGGTCATAGCTGCAAAAGATAAAATGCCCAGTCCAACTACTCAGTTAACAAATAGCTAATTAAACATAAATAAAAACTTGTTAACTGGATAACCTGTGTTTAGCATCTATCATTCCTTCAAACCCTTGGATAATTGTAAAGTAGTATTTGTATTTGTCAGAAACACAGTCATAGCATATTAATTTGCTCAGTACCCTGACTTGCTGGAGCTGTTTTGCATCAATGAATGAGCAGGTAACAGTGTCTAGTTTGTAGTCATCGGCAACCTTGGTCAAGTACAATTCTGGGATATTGGCGTGGATGTTTGTGAAAGAAATTCCAAACAGAAGAGGGCCCAGAACCAATTTCTGTTCCACCCAATAGATGCAATTTTACATTCAGGGAAGGAACCAGCAACTTTCACAACTTGGGATCTATTGGACAGTCAATTTGCAACTGAGAGGACAGCATAAAGGCTTACGTTAAGCTTGTCTAATTTTTCAGTAATACTAGCATGGGGGATAGTGTCAAAACTTTAGGCAGGTTGAAATAAGCAGCATGTACAGACTGACAACTGCCCACAACCTTTGTCACCTTTTCAAAAAAGCTTAACAGGTTCAACGGACAGTACCTGCTCTTCACACAACCAAACTGATTGGGATCTAGATCAGTTTAGTTGTTATGCCTGAATAAATAAGTTATGCTATGATATGTTCCATGGCTTTGCTTATAATATGGGTCAGTTTGATGGTTCATTAATTACCCAGGTTTATACAAGGGTCATCATTGTGTAGATGAGTCACAGCTGCTATTCTCCAGGCATCTGGAACAAATGCTGGAGAGAGGCTGATGTTGTACAGTCTGATTACATATTGTACAGTTTATTTGCATGTTGTACAGTTTGATTACACATTGCACAGTTTGATTACCTGTTGCACAGTTTGATTCACATTGTACAGTTTGTTTACATGTTGTACAGTTTGATTACACATTGCACAGTTTGATTACGTTGTACAGTTTGATTCACATTGTACAGTTTTACATGTTGTACAGTTTGATTACACTTTGTACAGTTTGATTACGTTGTACAGTTTGATTTACATTGTACAGTTTGTTTCCATGTTGTACAATTTGATTACACATTGTACAGTTTGATTACCTGTTGCACAGTTTTATTCACATTGTACAGTTTGTTTACATGCTTAAATAGTGCATAACTGGCACTGATAAGAATGCGGCCTGGTATGTTGTGCAGTCCCAAGGAAGTATTATTTTTAGTCTTTGACATGGATTGTAAGACTTATTCCAATGTGACTACAGGTAAATCTAAATTCTCACGGTTAGTGGGGGTGAGATATGGGCAAGAGGGATAAAGTTAGCATCAAATATGTCTGCTATTGTATTACCTATATCCTTATGTTCAGAATGGGTGGCATTAATATGGATGAGCTCAATGCAGAATTGAACATTATTCCTTAATTTTCTGACATACCTGAAAAAGATTTGTAGTTTTCTTTGGAATCTGTAACAACCTTCAGGGTCATACTTTGCTTTATATTTTCTGATATATATATTTTTTTTACATCATTGGTGACATGTTTCACTATAGTGTTGAGGTAGGGAGATGGGTATTTCTTTTAACTTTTCATTATTTTCATCCTTTTGTTGTACAGTTTATTAATACTGGAGTTCCACCAGAAAGGTCTATTCACAAATCTACAGTTCTATATAGTGTGGATGGGTACTACATTTTCAATACAACTTCAGATTCTGGTACATCTGCAAAGGACTGTTGGAATTTTGCATATGGCTTTTACAAACTGAATTAGGTTTACCTTAGAGAAGTCCTTAAAGATGGTATAATTTGGAGGTGGGTGGTAACACTACTCCTGACAGTGAAGATTTGAATATACATTAGTCTTACAAACAATGTAAGAAGTAAAGAACACATTAGTCTGTAATTTCACAGACCTGAATATTTCTGGCTAAAATCTAAGACTACTCCTTTTGCATAGACTTTTTGAGGTAGCTGTGTCTGAACACTGCAGTGGAATAGCTGAGCAAAGTGTGACTCAGACAGCTATATAATACAGTTTCTAAGTAGGTGGGATGCTATCAACACCTTAACAGAGAACTTGAAATAAATGAACTTAATTCAAAATCACCTGCAGCTCTTGTTTATTATCTATCGTGTGATCATAGAAACAGTCTGAGCCTTACTGTAACATTATGAAGTTTATAGATAACAGCGCCTTTGAAAGCAAAAAAATGTCTGAGTTTTCTACATTTTGGAACATATAGTCACCAATAGCTTACATTACATTGAATTTCTAGATGTAATTAGTAGCTAACTTTATATAGAAGACAGCTGTAAGTACATCCCTATAGTTTGTCACAAATTCAGATTGTAACAACTCTGCCTATATATAAAGGACTTATACTTAATCTTTTGTCTTCTCAGCAAAGAACTAATTATATAAAGGCTTGATTGTTTTATGGCCTTGGTAACTTTGAAATGATCGAATAGATGACAGCTTCAAGGAAATATATTGCTCAGTATGCCCATTATGACAAGAAGTGACAGCACTACGTTTAGCTTACAATATTCGCAAAAAAAAAAAAAAAACAGCTAGTATGCCAGTGTTTTTTTTGTTTGTTTGAAAAGTATCTTAAGTTTTTTTTTTTCAATCTCTTTATTGCTTTTACTATAACAGGTATACATAATTTGCATATTAACAAAGCAAACAGTCATTACAGTGTACACATGTTTATCGTAAACACTGAGTGCATCAACTTTACTATTGTTACTACAGTGCGCATTTTGTTATATTAGTCTATTTCCACATTTTCAGGGCACAAAACAACTTCTATTCATCCAGTGCTATAGAGTTGCATCTATCACCTACAGTGCCCCCCTCCAAGAACAGTCAATAGCATCTAAAGAGTTCTCTGGTTAAATAAAAAAATGGAAGTAGATTCCATTTGTTTCCATAAATAATAAAGACACACCCCAGGATTCAGCAAGCAGCCATGCAGGAATAAGTTATTGCTGCATGGCAGGGACTGTTCCTGTTCAGCACGGCAGCGCACCATGCATATTTATGAAGATGCGTGGCCATGTTCTAAAACGGACATGGTTCCGTGTACAAGTGGAGGGGGTGTGTCTGAGAGCAGAGCTCTCACAATACACACACCCCCTGCACTCCAGAATTGCCTTTCAGCAATTAAAAATGAGCGAGAATGCTCGTAACACCCCCAACCCATCAGGAAAACAAAAAAATATGCGGAAAAAGGCAAAATAGACAATCATTCCTACCAAGCATACCTCTCATTTGTACAGAATTTCGTAGAATGCCCAGATGTTTGCCTCATATTTCTGTTGTGTTCCCCCTAAAATGTGTACCTTTCTGGCAAATAGCTGAAGACTGAAGTCATTAAATAATGACAAAACATTTGAGTGTAAGACTCCACACATCCATCAGAAAATTCATGCTAATGTAAAACCTATTATTATATCAACTTTTTAAGTTTGTAAGAGCAATATTTAAAATCTGTCCCTTTTTGTCCCCCCATCATTTTAGGCTTTGTCCAGATATTTTGCTCTAAGAGGTTGACAGGTATGCTACCAAGCCAAAAGTTATTAGGATAACACAGGTAGCATAAGCACATAGCACACACCTCCCAACCAGTCAGAGTAATGAATGTGGACAAAGCCAAAAGGGATAATTGTCCCACAAAGCAGACAGTTGATAAAATAACATGTTTAGCATTAGCAGGGATATTCTGAAAGGTATAGATAAAATAACACAACAAAACCTTTTTTTTATAAATGCGATAACGTTTAAGCATAGCTGCGTGGGTGTGCCCATTGCTTAGCTACACTTAGTCCAGCTTAAACAGCACAAGAAGTTAAATAGCAAGAAACATCCAACATAAGCAATATTGCAACAGTGTAGTGGTTAGAGCATATGATTTGTGAGCAACTATTACCGGTTTGATCCCCATTGTAACCAATTCACATTTTACATGTGAAATCAGTATATAAACATTTTTTTTAGTATTGCCTACTAAATAACATATATTTGTGAATTGGAGTACTGCATTAAGTCCAGATTCAAGGTGTCATTTTAATAAAATAGTGAAATCCCCATATAAACACAAGTGCTCCATACTGTATAGTCACACATGAATAAACATAATGAAAGCACATTGGGGGATGTCAAGGACAGTAGATAAATTTATAATACATAATGAATGATGAACCAATGCCATACAGGAGATAGTCTATAAAATGAAAAATAAGCAAAGTAAGCATTGTGCTTACTAGGAGTAAGCATTGTGTAAATATGACTACTAAGCAATGAGTAACCAAGCTAAGTGGATTTGCCTATAGGTAAGCAGTGCTGAACATGTCCCTTTAAGCAATGCCAAACTTAGCTAAGCAGGTTTGCCCATGGCTTAGCTTAGCTCAGCATATTCAAAACCACCCAATCATTGCAAAGGGTGGGAAATAGGCCAAATTTAAACCCCACAGGTGGAAATACAGCTCATAACTAATTGCAGCTTCCCACTGTAGGCAGGATGGCAGGAGTTGTTGAGGGATTGCACTTCTAGGCACAGCGCTGGGACATACAAGAGTCCAAGGTCATGGTAGAACTCCTGGTAAAAAAACATGACAAGAGACTCCTGCAGGGCCAGTACCAGGGCTCCCAATACAAAGCGGAAGCCTGGGACCATATTGACCATAATATCATCAATGCCACTGGTATCCCTTGGACTGGTGAGCAGGTCAGGTACCACTATGCTGACTTGAAGCAGAGAAAGAGGGAGGTCTTGGATGAGTGGGTCCGAGAAGCAAGGCAGAAGGGTGATGTCCCACCAATGTGTAAGTAGTCATACCATTACTGTTTACTAAAGTCCAGTGTGTGTATGTGATGGATAGGTATGCCTAAATATGTCTCTATTTCCTTTACAGCTGCAGCTGAGTGGGCTGTGAATCAGGAATTCCATGCAAGTAGGCTGCAAAGGCTGCATCGCGAGGCTGGTAAATAATCCTGCTTGTAGTAGTCATACCAAATAAATATAAAGTAATAGAAAGTCATCTGGCAGTATAAAACTGTTGTATGGGTTGTACTGAATAAACCAGACAATATGACAGTAATAGTCCCATATAGGTCATATTTAAATAAAACTGCAACTGCCTGGCAATAAAGCTCTAAATCCTGTACAGGTTGTGTTTACTCTGGTATTGTATGGCATTTATTGTTGCATTCTCTGAATAGCAATGTTGTATTAACCACTGTTACCCACACTGTGCTACATAAAAACATGTGTAAGAATGTCTGTATAATATTGTTGTAAGTACAAGATCAGATTGTACAACCAAGAGAGACTTAGACAGAAAACACTGAAAAAAAAGACAGCAATATCCAAATATCACACTCTACTGTGACTTAAATTGTTGTATTTTTAGCAGACACAGCAATGGCTCGAATCCTGGGAGTGGTAGTAAGCTGCATTCATAATCATACCTCTCAAATGTACAGATTTTTCAGAATGTCTGGATAATTGGCTATGTTCTACCTGTCCCTCTGTCCACGTGGAAAATCAATGGGATGATCTCAGAACTGTAGTCACAAAATGATGACATAACATTTGATTTTCAGACCTCACAACCTTCAGAAAATGTATAGTAAAACAAATCCTGTCATTCATGCAACTCTCAAAGTTTATGACAGCAGTATTCACAACACGTCCCTATTTGTGCCCCCATGTTGTCAAACTTTGTCCAGAGTGGGTGTATTAAGAGATTGAGAGGTATGTGCATAATATTAACTGGGATCTGGGAATATGTATAGGAACAGTCAGGTAGTGTTAACAAACATTGCTTCCACAGGTCTGTTAGATAAGAAAACTGTGCCTGCCAATAAACATTTAAATCCTCACCTGGTAGTATTTACTCTGGTATAGTATAGCCTGACATGTAGTATTCAGTAACATCTGTTATCAGAATAGTACTGTTGTATCAACCACTGTTTCTCACACTCTGCCACATAAAAATATGTGTAGGAATGTCTGTGTAAGACTATTGTAATTACAAGGTCAGATTGTACAACTAAGATAGACTTAGACAGAAAACACTGAAGAGAGAGAGACAGCAATATCCAAATAGCACGCTACTGTGACTTAAATTGTTGTATTTTTAGCAGACACAGCCATGGTTCGAATCCTGGGAGAGGTAGTAAGCTGAATGCATAATCATACCTCTCAACTGTACAGATTTTTCAGAATGTCCAGATAATTGGCTCATATGTTCTGCCTGTTCCTCTGCCCCCTGGCAAATCAGTAGGATGATCTCAGAATTTTAGTCATGAAATAATGACATACATTTGATTGGCAGACCTCAAAACCTTTAGAAAATGTATATTAAGGCAAATCCTGTCACTCATACAACTCTCCAAGTTTATGACAGCAATATTCAAAACATGTCCCTATTTGCACCCCCATGTTGTCAAGCTTTGTCCAAAGTCATTGCATTAAGAGATTGAGAGGTATGTGCATAATATTAACTTTGAATCTGGTAATATGTGTAGAAACAGTCAGGTAGTGTTAACAAACATTCTCTCCACGGGTCTACCAGGTAAGAGATGTAAGAATTTAGCTATAAGACAGTTAAGTATACACTGTGTACAAACATACCACTGTCCAAACCAAAGCCATAGGGTATTGTAATAATACCTGTACCTTAATGATTAGAGCAATGATAATTAAAGTTGTGAGTAGTACAAGGATATATATGTTGTTAATTGATATCTCCCCCACCATATTTGCAACAATAATCTAAATACACAAATCAATGGGTATGGTTACACCAAACCAACTGTTGGGACATATGTCCTATTGTTCAATAAATATTGAAATGTATTTCTATTAATGTTCCATGTTGAAATACTATCATTGGTGGCCTGTCGCTATAAATGTAACCTGCATGCCACTGTAATGCCCACTATGGTTCCATATATGCATGTGTTCTGTTTGCTATGAAACTGTTCCAAATCTGGTGTTTTGGGTTAATGGGAATATCTATGCATGCTGTTATAACTAATCCTGGATAGTGTTGACTATTACTAACCCACATATGTTTTAAAACTGAAACACCATAGCATGCATGGGAAGGCCAGTCCCAGCGGACACACCACTCCCACCTCATCTTGCCATGGCACCAGGCCCCAGCACACCTGGGACCCACCCCTGGGACCTCCTTTTGTGCTGGTCCTGCACCACCTTTGGGTGGAACTGCCTCAGAGAATGGGGCTCATCCCCTCATAGGAGTGGGCATGGACAGGATCCTGTCACCCGAAGTCAGGTCTGGGGATTGGTGTGTAGTGAGTTCAGAAGGGAATTTGAAGATCTGCTATGCCAGCGTGAGGGCTGCATGGTGCATTTAAGGGGTCAGCCTGCCTCTCCTGCTTTGGCTCCAGCACAGCCACCTTTGGGGGTGTGAAGGTGGAATGATGACTGCACATGGTTGGGGACTTCAGTCCACTGTTTCCATTTGGGGGATCAAGAGCTTCTGATTTCCAAATAACCCTCCTCATCCAAGGTGTTTACCCCCACATGTGTCATATACCACCCCTGTATGTTGTCTTGACTGTCTTGTCTGTCTTCCTACCCAACCAACCTCCCCAAATATACCTACTATCCTTCCCCGACATCCCCTCTCACCTTAAAAAAAGGGCAATCTGTTCACCAAAACAAAATTTCGCCCCATACATAGCTGTCCATTTTGCACATGTGTCCACTGGACACATGTAATCTAGTCTAATTGGCTTCACAACACATTATTGTTGTCCTCACCCCTCTCTCAGGAGTTTGAAGGTCCAAATCTACCTCCAAATTCAGTACATATGCACAGAAGAAATGGATAAATATGGACCTTTCCTACACCCATCCTGCACTTCCCTAGCTACTTTCTCTATTTTTTTTCTCTCTGCATGCCTCCTTTTTCATCACTTTCCTATCACCCCTTTTTTCTTTTCTTTTAAAGAAATTGGCACGGGGTAAGCAGGAGTAAGCACTTTTAAGAAATAGTAAGCAGTTTTAAACCTGTTTGTGCGGTGGCAAGTAATGGCTACACAGATTACGCAGTGTCAGGCTGTCTGTAATCAAATTTAACTGGAAGTTACCATTGCTTACTGTCATGCAAACCTGCGCAAACAAGCTTACAACTGCTTAAACATGCCTTAATCACTCTGCATCCAACAACCCTTGTTCTGCCCAACAACAAAATAATCAGCCCTTGCAAGTCTTGAACCCAGGACCCTGCATGCCATAGCCTCAGTAATTTAACACAAAACCATCTGAGCTGTACATAAATTTGATATTTTCTCAAACATATCATGCAGCATTCAATCATAGGGAAAATGTATTATATATGTAGATGTATGCATGTTTATATATATATATATATATATATATATATATATATATATGTGTGTGTGTGTGTGTGTGTGTGTGTGTGTGTGTGTTTGTGTGTGTTTGTGTTTTTGTGTATGTGTGTGTGTGTTTGTGTGTGTATTGCATTAGCACATTGGGTCCACACTCTGAACCTCTCACTGCAAATCATCTGACCAAAGGCACTGTTAATGAGGTTGAAGGGGCCCAAAAATAGGGATCTCTTATAATTACTGCCAGTATCCCTTCTCCACAGCTGAACAGGTCTGCCTTGCAACACAATAACCAGCAGTTGCAAGTATTGAATCCAGGACCCTGCACAACATAGCCACAACAAGTTAAAAGTAAGTCAACTCAGCTGTAAGATGTCAGAATGATATCTCTAACATATCATGCAGAACAGTCGTCCACCATACAATGTGGAAGTGATAAACATTCTAATGATACATACACACACACACACACACACACACACACACACACCTATACTTATCTAAACATTTATATATCTATCTATCTATATATATATATATATATATATATATATATATATATGTGTGTGTGTGTGTGTGTGTGTATATATATATATATATATTTATATATATATATATATATACACATGCATACACATATAAATATATAACTAGTTATATATATGTCTAAAAAGGGTATATATAGAGGGTGCACTGTATATCCAACAGCCATTATTCCTACAGTTGCCACCTTTTAAAATTGACAGTGTCTGATTCTTTCCTACAAAAGAAAATTATTGCATAAAACATATACCCACACACAATGCAAATGACATGACACTACACACAAGTTTGCATACATAGAAATGTTTATTTGTGTACTATTTCAGTTTTTTATGCCATTTCTTATAGCAATTAACTGTTTGAAATACATAATAACTGATTAATGCAACTCTCAAACAAAAACATATGATACAGTTATCTGACAAACATTAACATACTTTGATGTCCAGGCTAAGGCCTCAAGTATTACAACAGTAAAAAAAAACACTTGCCTTGAAGATAAGAACCAATCAACACTTAATTACAGATGTAGTTCAGCAGCATCCAATTACACTCTGTACTCAACCCCTAGGGGGAAAAGTATTAGTTGTCACAATGTAAATGTATTTGTTATATAACAATGCTTAACGTACATCACTATCACACTGACAAACAGAACTGTGTGTAAGACAGTAAGGTCTAGCCCACCACTGTTCCCATGGTGAATGTATGAAAATGTACAGCTATATACCTTAATATTTCTTACTACTTATATCCCTCACATGTTTTAACAGCCTAGGTTAAAAACATTTAATACCCCTCCCCCATAAAATGTCTTACAAGGGCATATAACAGTGTTCTCCATACACTGACCTCTGGACTGTACAAGGTCACACATGCTTTGTCCAGCTGTAGTCCGCATACATATTGACCCTACCCCACAATTTGTGTGGAGTCCACAACATTACTGGAATGATAGGAATGCCAGCACTAAATAATGATAGGCCATTACCTAACAACCTCTTACTGCATCACATCTGGACAAAGCCTTGTATATAGGTGGAGGACAGAGTCTGGAACATACGCCCATATTTGAAATAGTGCTGTTATACACTGTGAAAGTTGTTGGTGTTACAGGATTGGTTGCAAAATACCCTTACTCCGGAATATGAAGTCAGAAACACAAATGGATGTTGCCATGTGCTGATAGCAATCAACGGAGAGAATGTATGAATGATATGTAAGAGACAAGATCTGTGTGGTGAACAGACAAAACATAACAATCAATCCTCTGGCCACCATGTAGATAGACCCACAGTTGAGAGCTATGCAAACAGACTGCATTCCATGCAAATCTAGCATGTATATACAAACCTGTAAAACTAGCAGTATTCAATGAATATAACAGCAATACTCACACACTGTCCATAGGTCTGGAACATTATACAAACATGTAGTCGACCTGTGTCCCCAAGTGCTGTTGTAAGAGGTATTGCTACCTGTTGTCTGTAACACAGCTACCCACAAACAGGAAGGATGTGTTCCATAAAGGAAAGGTAAAGTGACAACACCCACATGATGTAGTCATTTACAGTAATGGGTTGCTATGACATTGGTAATTGGAAGTACTACACAGCTGGCTGCATGTAGTTAGCAAGTGGGAAACACCACTTGGTGCAGAGGCCATCACCTGATCATGAACATCACCTACAAAAAATATGCTGCAACCTGTTCAAACCAACTTGATCCCTATAGTGGAAAGAGAGAGAGAAAGAAAAATAATACTAAAAAATACAAAAAAAATAAATAAATAAAACCAACAAATCAACCAAGGAAGATATCCAAGTGGTACACAGAAGAGAGCACAATAACAAAACAGGTATGTAAAAGGTCTGAAAATCAAATGTTATGTCATCATTTTGTGACTACAGTTCTGAGATCATCCCATTGATTTTCCAGGTGGACAGAGGGACAGGTAGAACATAGCCAATTATCCAGACATTCTGAAAATTCTGTACATTTGAGAGGTATGATTATGAATACAACTCTTACTACTAATCAGGGATCGTGTCTGCTAAAATGCAAAAATTTAAACAACAACAGAGTAAGTCACAGATATTATTGTGTGATTTGATTTTTTTTTTTTTTTTTTTCTGTTTTCTCTTTCTTCTCTCTTCTTGTCTAATCATCTGATCTAGCACTTTACGACATACATACAACACATTTTCAAATGTTTTATGTTGTGTGTAGCACAGTGTAATACAACATTGCTATTACAACATTGCAATTCATAACAATAAACAACACCACAGTAAACACATAACAGAGTAAACACTTTTAGTGCTAGATTATTAGGCAGTTGTTGCAGTTTTATTTAAATATGACCTATATGGGATTATTACTGTCATATTGTCTGGTTTATTCATTACAACCAATACAACAGTTTTATACTGCCAGATGACTTTTATTATATTTATATATATTTATTATGACTACTACAAGCAGGATTATTACCAGCACTATTTGCAGCCTTTTTTGCAGCATATTTGCATAGTGCCTGTTTCACAGCCCACTCACTGCAGCTGTAAAGGGAAATAGAGACATTTACTGTATTTATATCATCAATATTACACACACACACTGTCTGGAACAATATTGGTATGATTGGTTCTGCACTTTACTACCCCACACTGCTGCACCCCTCTCTCTCTGCTCTCCAT
>NC_056733.1:449533957-449558957 GCF_019279795.1 Protopterus annectens | reverse complement strand
TATAACAGCATAGCCAGATTTGCCACGGGGAACCCTTTCAGAACCCACCACTGCCACAACTTCAAACAAAACCAACTATTGTATTATCAACTTGCTATCACACAAAAAATTCTTCATCACCCAAATAACTCCCCAATCCTCACTAACCTGATCACCCCTTATAAAAATCTTTCAACACTTCGCTCTGCAAACAAACTACTAATTTCTAATGTCAAATCTAACAATATAGCGGGGGACTCAATATTTACCAATATTGTGGGCAAAATTTGGAATAACCTTCCTATTAGACTCACATCTCTCTCATCAACATCTCTCTTCAAGAAACACCTAAAAGAACACCAGCAACTATTCTGGCTCTGTCCCTGTTCAAAACCGGACTGAACCATAGTTCCCCCTGCACTACCCCTATCTTCCCTGTTATGACCTCTTTGTAACTAAACTCCTCAGAAGTCACCTGTACACTATCTAGTGCTTTGTTTGTTCTTTCTTCTTTCATCTATTTCCTTCAATCTTTCTTCTTTCTACCCCATATGACTCAATAACTCTGAACCCTTGTTTTCTCCTATACTTTTGCCAATTATAAAGTTTTCCTGTGCCTCTATACTTATTTCTTAAGCATAAGTCTTATTTTTTATATCTTTTCTCTATCCAAATATTAATCCTCTCATGTGTAGTAATTCATATAAATATGCTTTTTAAGTATTGAAATTTTAACTATTGTAGACTTGTTTTTATCTATTGTATTTTTAACTACTGTTTTTATGTAATTTTACTTAACTCGGAGCTTATCTCCCTGGGCCTCAACTGAAAAAGGATATGTATCCAGCTAGACTAGCCCAGTCAACAAATGTAAAATAAATAAATAAATAAAATATATACTAACTCCAGGGTTGCACTACAGTGAATTGAGCTTTCAGTGATTTGTGCACAGTCATTTGACTTTCAGTGAAATGTGCTTTCAGTGAATAGTCCTAGACCAGTATATATATATATATATATATATATATATATATATATATATATATATATATATATATATATACATACATATATGTTTAAATACATTTTCCCTACTGTTGAATGACTGTGCTTCATGATATGTTTGAGAAAACATCACACATATCTGCAGCTCAGATGGCTTAGTGCTAAATTGCTGTGGATGTGGTGTAGGGTCCTGTGTTAGACGCTTGCAAGGACTGATAATTTATTTTCTGGCTAGAACAAGGGCTGTTGGATACAAAGTGATTTAGGCTCCTGTAAGCAGTTGTAAGCGGGTGTGAAATGGATAGTTATGTATGGTGTGAAATTTGTGTTGGAACAGATTGCCTTTTTTTGTTAAGGTGAGAGCGGGATGTTGGGGAAGGATAGTAAGCATATTTTGGGAGGTAGATTGGGTCAGAAGACAGACAAGACAGACAGGATAGCATACAGGGGCAGTATATTACACATGTGGTGAGTAAACACCTTGGACAGGGATCGGGGTTTGGCACCTGGAAGCCCATGAGCCCCCAAATGAAAACAGTGGAACAGGTCTACACCCATGGGCAGTTACAACTGCACCTTCACGGCCCTGAAGGTGGCTGTGCTGCGGGCTGAGTAGGAGAGGCAGGCTGACCCTCTAATTGCATCATGAGGGCCTCAAGCTGGTGTAGCAGATACCCCGATTTTCTGCAGAGCTCCCTATGCACCAGTCCCTGGATCTGACTTCAGGTGACAGAATCCTGTCTGTGTGCACTCCCAGGGATGGGCCGAGCACCATCCCTTGAGGTGGTTCCACCTGAAGGCAGTGCAGGACCAACAGATGAGGAGGTCCTGGGTGGGTCCCAGATGTGTTGTGGCCTAGTGCCACAGCCAGATGAGGTGGGAGTGGTAGTTCTGCTGGGAACAGCCTTCCCAAACATGCTATTGTTTTGCAGTTTTAGAACATATATGGGTAGTAATAGTCAACACAATCCAGGATTAGTTATAACAGCATGCATAGATTTTACCTTTAACCCAAAACACCAGATTTGGAACAGTTGCATAACAAATAGATCGCATGAATATATGGGACCACAGTGGCCATTACAATGGCATGCAGGTTACATTTTTAGCAACAGGCCACCAATGATAGTGTTTCAACATGGAACATGAATCGAAACACATTTCAATATTTGTTGCACAATAGGATATATGTTCCAACAGTAGGTTTGGTGTAAACTTACCCATTGATTTATGTGTTCAGATTATTGTTGCAGATATCATGGGGGGAGAGCGAGATGTCAATTAACAACTATTATATCCTTGCAGTATGAGGTCCTCAGACCTTTTTTCCTGTTTATGTCTTCCAGATGCCATGTCCCGGGAGTGTTTCCCTGCTTATACTCCACAGGAGAATGAAATAATCAACTATCTTGTTCATCACCACAGAACCCTCTTTGAATGTACAGCACATGATCTGCAGAAGAGGACTGCTATGTGGAATAAGCTCATCCACAGGGTAAACAATGTTAACCTGCATAACTGCAGTTATGAGCAGGTGCAACATTGTTGCACTGACCTCATCTGTCATGCCCATCAGCTTGCTGCTGCAGTTTGGAAGGACCAGCTAACTACAGGTGGGGTCATGCCATCCAGCCCCCACTGACACTTGCTGAGGAGCTCCTCACCAGCCTTGGGACACCTGCCCACCAGTCAAGCCAGGAACCTAAGGATAACATTGTGGTTGTGGAGGTGGGTGTTACCCATACAATGGATGAGGAGTAAGCAGGTAAGGCCCTAGGGCACATTAGTAGACCACTGTTGCTTATCCATATTCATCTGTAAAGTATCTGCATGCATATGTCAGATAACATAGTCTGCTGCTGCAGTGTAGTAATGAACAGATGTGCATAATCTCTAGTATTGTGCGTTTGTACTGTTGATGTACTGAAATGCTGCTCCCACCCTGTACCAATGCCACAGGTGTGGCTACTGACATTATATCTCTCACACAACTATGTAGGTCCCTCTGGTATACCTCTGGGGCAGCATCCTGTAGCTTGTGAGTATGGATTTTCTTTGTTCAGGTTTGCCAATACACAGGCCATGTTATGGCCATAGTATTTGTCATGCACTCATTTAACACACCTACCCATAATGCATGCTGTACATGTTCACTTATTGTTGCTTTTAACTGCACTGCATCACAGTGTTCACCATGGTTGTATATCTGAAAGGTATGTAACAGTCCTGCAGTATACCTAACAACCTGTCAGTGCAAGATGTGTGAACAGAGATGAACATAATGTTGGGAGAAATGGCCTACAGTAGGGACATGTCTAAAACAATACCCTTATACAGTGGCTACAACAGTGTATACACCACTATTACAAATGGCAACCATTACAGATCTACACAATGGCATATCACAATGCCACATTCCACACATATTAGAACCTGTAATGTGATCCTAACATGAGCAATGAATGTGTAATATGCAATCCTGTGTTAGGACAACAAATATGGGGAATACATACCTTAACAAACACTGGAAGCATATGTGTGCACACACTCCCAATAACATTTTGTGGAAGCAGCTTTTGAGGTATTGACAGCATTCGCTCTTCTTGAGTATGTACCTTCCATCAAGTACAAGGCCTCAATGTCACATCAAGTGATGGTCTACTGTCCAATACGTATGTCCATGATATTTGCCCACTCACCTGCAACAGAGACAGATGGCAAACAGTGCAGACAGTCATGTATGTGACTATGAAGTATGGTACAAAATTAATGTAGAAAATAAACAGATACCCATCCAAGACAGATGACAACACATATCACAAACTGGCCATGCAGGCTGCCCAGAAGCATGCAGCAACACTAAAGGGCTTGCAGGAATGTCTAGCAAGTACTACCTGTGCAGTACTTGTGTCAACAATTGCTTGGACTCTGCATAAGTGTGGCCTATGGGTTAGCATAATCAGATGGAAGAGCTGTTCCACAGGAAACATTATCCAGGGCTCTCTACAGGTAGCATATGCATAACATCAAGTCTCCCAAGGGCATGTGTTGCAATGTGTAATGGTGTAATGAGACCAAGGCTGAAGCCTACAAACA
Source organism: Protopterus annectens (assembly GCF_019279795.1). NCBI lineage: Eukaryota > Metazoa > Chordata > Ceratodontiformes > Protopteridae > Protopterus > Protopterus annectens. The sequence continues at coordinate 449,554,877 of NC_056733.1, read as the reverse complement.
GTATTAATAAAGATAAATGTGGTGCACAAGCATAATCTCACTCCACCTCAGGCCCACCATCCCCATCCGTACCTTGCTGGTGCCAGTGTACACCTTTAGGTTTGCTGTTCATTAGCAGGAACTAGGCCAGTAGACATAATGTTCTGCATTTGGAACACTGCAAAATGACATTCATGTGTGGCCCATAGTTGTCAACCATCTGCAAAAAGGCTAAGGATGGGGAGGGGTGTTATCCTGAAACTCAACAGTGAACTGAAGCATACATCCAAAGCTCACTAAGAATGGCTGTATCTGAACACAGTCAAGGTCATAAATTGTGCCAGACATAACCCTGACTCAACAGCAATAATAAAGGCACTGTGTGACCTCCAAGGGCTGTGCACGTGAGCTGACTTTGCGATCCGGCAGAATTGGGGGACATTTGAAGGGCTGAGAGACCAAATAATGCCAAGTGAAGATGGGCCATGCTAGTATACCCTTCCCAGGATTAGTGACTGCTGTAGTTCACTTACCAGGTGCTGCAACAAACCGTCATGTTAAGGGTGTGCACAATTATGCAACCCACATATTGTATGCATCTCAATCAGCATCTGTACAATTAACACATTTGTTTAATACTGCATTTGATTGCACAGGTCATATGTCACATATCAGGTGTGTGCAATGTTAAGATGTGCAGTATTGTGGCACCAGTGCATATCAGGGAAGAGGCTGGCATGTCAAGAAGGGTGTGTACACTCCTCATAGCCAAAGTAAGCTTTGAAGGTTGTCAGGATAATTGAATTTTATTGCTCATACATGCACTGATGATGATGAGATCTGCAAATCAGAGGTCAGGCATTCACTATTGATATCTGTCCTCACATCATCCCAGGTATGTGTCAGACAAACACATAATGGCTGTGACCAACAGAGCAAAGATAACTGCCACCCATATACACATTCAGCAATAGTGTGAACACTCATGAGGTATGGTGCACAGTACATGCCAGGGTGCTGAACAGGTGCACAGCAATACTGTGTACATGTGTGCAGTGTGTTCCAGGGGAAAGGCATCACCTACTAACACAACTCATGCATCACAGAGATGTATAATGTTGGTAACAGGGATTGAGTATAGCTGCAGTGCATGCTGGTGAGTGCCATATGTCATGCATTTTGACTGGTGGGTGATGAGAGATCTGTGTGATATCTTTGTGCCACCTCACCTGTAATTGTGTGTGTGTGTGTGTGTGTGTGTGTGTGTGTGTGTGTGTGTGTGTGTGTGTGTGTGTGTGTGTGTGTGTGTGTGTGTGTGTGTGTGTGTGTGTGTGTGTGTGTGTGTGTGTGTGTGTGTGTGTAGAGGTATGCAATGATGTGCAGGTCTTAAATTAAGTTTTTTGTTTTCCACTCACAGGTGGTGAGGTGGGTCAGGGTCCCTCTTGCAGGCAAACTGATGTTAGTGTCCATACAGACTCTGACAATGATAATTGGTGAGGCACAGGCAGGGTTGTCAGGGGCTGAAGCTGCACCATCTGTTGACATCCCACTGTTATCCACCCCATCCCCGCACACAGTCACATTGCCAAAGCATACCCCAATTACCAGTGGTCATAGATGAGGGACAGTTAGCGGTTGGTGGCATGGGACAGGACAATGTGGCGACTATGGCAAGTGTGTCTGTACACAGCAGCCATAGCCAGATGCCTGGTGAGGTACCACACAAGCAGATGTACAGGGGTGCTCATAGGAGGGCTGCTGGCCATCATGCCCCTGGCAGAAGTGCCACAGCAGGTATCAGCAGATGAATGTTTTGGGCCATCACGGAGGCACAGGCATGTATGGAACATTATAGCAGACAGAGTCTGAGGATCTAGAGGGCTACACATTCTGCTGTACTTGACAACATCCTTGATCTTGCAGGTGCCCACCATTATTTTGCAGAGGTCCTGGCTAGATGGTTGGGTGAGATGGTGGGAATCCTTGACCGTGAAATGTCTGTGTTAGAGCATATGGTGGGAGTAGGGAGACAGCCACATGGATGTAGGTCAGCAACACCAACAGGTGGAGGTCAATGTGGATGTGCAACAAGTCACAGCTGCTCCCATGATGGCAGTACCAGCACCAGCACTGCAGGGGGGGTGTTGTCCACACCACAACACAGCAGGCCATGTGCATGTGGTCCTTGCCGTGCTGAACAGGGACCCAGATCCTGCGGACATTTGTCATCATCAGGGGGGAGAGTACCATACCTGAGCTTGTGCCTGGTAGTGCCCGTGGAATCCCTGGCAGGCACAGTTCTTTAGTCTGTGGCCTGAGACAGTGAACTGCACACCCTGCCATGTACAATCTGCAGCTGTCCAACAAACCCCTGTATAGGTCAGCCACATGGCAGAACTGTGTGCATACACACACACACACACACACACACACACACACACACACACACACACGCACACACACGCACACACACACATACACACATCACTAACACAGCTAGGGCACCTCCATACCTACACACACCACATCTGCACAGCCCAATTGATAACGAAAACCCTTAAAAAACACACATGATGTCAACCAAATTACTCAGCCTAGGTGTCTGGGAAACATACAAAAAACACCCTGTACATATGCTGATACCTGTGCCACATCCCTGTCATCCATACCATCGATGCAGGGAGAGGCTAATATGGTTCTGATGCACAGGGTGTATGTACAAAGGTTTATCAATATAATGCTGTGTAACTTATTTTCAGCTAGAAAGTTTAATGCTTACATGTCAGGATGTGTATGTAGCTGTCCAGCCATGATGCATTATAGCTGTTTTTAACACGGACTGACTGTGGTCTCCATAATGTATACAGTTTGTGTTGTAGATGTCTATGTGTCAGCAGGATGTTGGTCTGCTGTTGTTTCCTACAAGGGGTATGGCACTGTGGTGACACATTGACTGTGTCATATCCTGGGTACAGCTGAGCACAGGTAACAGGTCTGTATAACAGTTACTGCATGTGCCACATGGCTGATAGGTCTGAGGGGTGTATACAGGTGAGTGCATGGCAGCTGATGTCAGCAGCCTTTCTACAGTGGACAATGGTAAGTGTACTGGGTGGCACACATCACATTTGTCTATAACACACACACAGCGATTTTGGTGTTGATGCAATACACAGAGAATATTGTACACATGGATGTACTTAATTTTGCAGTGAACCCATTTTATCCTATGTAATTCCACCAAGACAAAATAGGCAAAACATCACATCTGTAAATAATCATTCTGCTAGTTAAATGTCATTGACAGTGGTACTGGCAGGGTATATGTCCTCTTCCTCAATGTAGTGCAATCCTGGAGTTGGTAAACATAGGTGTGCTGGTGTGGGTGGCACTTCCCTCCACTTTGGAGGGTGTGGGGAGGGGTAGGGGCACACATAGTGTGATTAACAACTACTTAACCTGTTAACATAAACTGTACAGTATTACAGCAGACTAAGTAGGGGGATACACACAACAATAACCCCAATGAGGGTGGCTGTGCCCACAACATCCACATCCAACTATATATATATCAACTCCAGTATCACTGTACAGCTGTACAGTGGTGAAGAGGGCATTTACACATCTGCTACTAGTTTTGATGGAATGAGTTTCCACAAGATAATTCCTTTGAAATGTTAGCATTTGCCAGTCAGTTCTTGGACAGATGACCTCCTGGGACATGTATTTTCTGCAGACTGAAGTAGATCCCTTCACATACATACACACTTTCTTGGCAACACTGAGCGTAGAACCCCTACCTAGGTACTTATTGCTACTACTGTGTTTGGCCTTAATTGCACACCACACAGCTTTTAGGATGAGGTGTGCTCCGAGTTTCTTGTTAAGTGAAGAACATCACCAGACCTTGTACAGTATGGTAATGGGGAATGTACTGGGTGTTAATGAACAATACATAGTATGACATACTGTCATATACACATTGACAAACACATAACAGTCATAGACACATCTGAGAGACGTGGGTTTATCAGTGCTAACTACTTTGTCAGTGAGTCCATTCTGTTACAGATAATTTGCACACAGCACATGCATCACTGGGCTGTATAGTGTAATCAGTTACCTGTATGGTTGTTGGTGACAACGGTCCTCATACAGTGGACCATGGGACATGTACTGTGGGTACCATGGTGTAAAGACAGTATAACCAGCACCCACACACCACATTGGATATTTTACTCAGTGAAACCCATGATAATACTCTGACATACCCACAACCACACATTGACCAAGACTGCAATACAACCCCTTGTCTATCTCATCAGTGCTACTACAGGCATATGCATTTATTGCACATGCCACAGGGATAGTAGGGTGATGGTTTGTTATTTCTCTCTTAATGTCAGCAACATCATTATCCCTTATACTGTATGGCAAGGTGTATTGCATTTGGAGAATGTGGGCTCAGAATGCTGTATCCTACAAATACAGACACTTGCACACATACACACACTTGCCAGGACTCAGAGTGTCACTATGTACTGAGTGCAATCATCAGGGTATGCTACTGCATTTCTAAAGATAGGAAATGTGTGAGTAACACAACACATGTAAGACTCCAAACCCTGGCCAATCTGCAGATAGCCATACAGGTGAGAGTTGCCTCAACCACATAACACTGTCATGCCAGACTTTAAATCATGTAGAACAGCCATATCCACACAAACCCTGTTAAACCAACATTACTTTAAATGTAGACCAGCAATACTTACATTCTGTCCCAATGTCTGGAACATCCCCCTCCTGTTTCTTGGCCTGTTTCCACAGTGTACGTTGTAAGAGGTATTTCCAACTACCCTCTGTGATGCTGTTTGTCAAACACCCACATGAAGTCCTGCTCACAGTGAAGGAAAAGGGCCAACACCCACATGAATTGTTTAGTTATAGGAGTGTGTTTCCATGCAATTGGCTATAGGAATGAAACCACAGCTGTTCCACATGCAATTAGCAAGTGAAGGACTTCAATGTGTGCACAGGCCAGCAGCTGATCATGAGCATCACTTACAAAACTCAAGCTGCTGCCTATGCAAAACAGATGTACTTTTCCACATCCACAAGAGAGGGGGGGAGAAAGACAGAGACAAAGTAAGAAAGGAAGGTAGTAAGAGAATAAGAGCCAAGTATGTTTGTGTATAAGCTGTGGGGGTAGAGTGGTATCTCGGTATTATAATGGTTGCCTATATTGTTTATTAATACATACTGTCACATAGTAATTGCACATGGCTGTACACATTTATGGCTGTGGATTGTCTACAACAAACTCTGCAGTATTTGAAAACTGTTGGCCTCGTATTGTGGACAATGGGACATATAGGTCCTCAATATAATGATGTAGCAAAGCCCACACTGCAATGGATCCTGTCATTACACAGTCACCCCAACACCCACACAGGATACTGATGACACACACAGAAACACACACTTACCAGTATGGAGTTTCAAACTCCTACCTGACTATGTATTGCTATTACAGTGTTCCACAGTTATTGCATGTGCCACAGAGCTCACATGTAAGAATGCTGCCCAAATGTATCTTTGAATGTGACTGACATCAGCAACAGTGCTATAGGAGGGATAAGGGAAGTGTTTTAAGTGGGAATGTCAACAAAGACACACACACACTATCTCAAGGAAGCACACACATTATCACAGTTAGCAACATCAGGATTAGAACTCCTACCTAACTAGTTTGTTACCCTACAGTATTACGCAGTTACCTCAAGCGCCACAGAGCTTAAATGGCTGATACATGGCTAAATGGTTATTTCAAGGTGACTGACATCAGCAGGCTTGGTAAAGTAGGGCAATGGGAGGTGTAGTGATTGTGAATGGCTTCAAAATCATTAATCTCCACACACACACACACACACACACACACACACACACACACACACACACACACACACACACACACACACACACACACACACACACACACGCACACACACATGTATTTGCCAGTACTGAGATGCATAGGTTCATTAATTCACAGGTGTGTAGTAGGTGAATGGGCCTGAAGGCTGTACAAGGCTAGGCAAAGGAATACCTTGGCATCAGGCTACATGACAATGGTCTGCAGTGTGGCTAAGGGGTACAGTCCCTGGAGCAGTCCCCACAGGTGGGTATTGTATTCACCATCCACTCATCTGGGTTATTATTGTGGATGACCAGTGATTTGCACTGCTTCCCATGTATGTGATCTATATTCCATAACATGGGCAGTGTCTGGGTTGTGCACATGTCCCACACGCATGTTCTTTAACATGTGGAAGTGTACTTGAGGTCTCTGGGGCATGTTGTGTGTACAGATTATCTTCTGATGTAGCATTCCTGACCTCATTTGGAGAGCCCTGGCTATGGAACTGAGGTTGTGCTTGCACCTACATTGGCAGCATAATACAGGTATTCAGTGAAGTTAGTGGTATTTGTCCATACAGGGCATGCATATAAGGCATGGTATCCCCTTTGTGGGTTACATTTGCAGACTCTACAGTTGCTGCAGGTGTCCAGTGAGGAACATAGCAAAAGGACCTCTGTATGTATTTATTTGCCTACTGTAGGGATGGAACAGGGTGCCATGTCATTTGACTTGCTGGATAACACACAGTCAGGAGATGTAACACATCACAGCACTTTCTCATGTTAGTGGCGCTGTTGTGGTCAACTGGCATGTAGTCCACTGCAATCACACTGTGGTTACTATCTGTGAGACAATATGCAGGGAACTACCAATATAGTGGTTGTTGCCTAGCCAAGTGTGTTTGTGTATGAGACATGGGTGGAGAGTGTTCTCTGAAGAATACAAGGCTTGCCTATATTTTTCACCAATCCATAATGGCACATGTAACACTATGGATTGTCTATACCAGCATCTCTGGTGTTTGAAATTTGTTGTCCTTGTAAGGTTGACATTGTGACATATACTAAGTCCTCAATATAATAATTTAGCAAAACCCATCCCATAATGGATCCTGTTATTACACAATCACAGCAACCTCCACACAGGATACTGATGACAGATACAGATACAAACACATGCCAGTACTGAGATTCAAACCCCTGCCTAACTATGTATTGCTACTACAGTGTACTGCATTTATCGCAAACACCACAGAGCTTATAGGGTGGTTGTTGTCCCAAGGTACTTCTAAGGTGAGGAACATCACCTGCCCTTGTAAATGCTGGCATTGGGTGATGTAGTGGGTGAGAGATCCCAAAAATATTTTTACCCTAAACACAAATTTACATTTGCCAGGGGTTAGGTTCAAATCTCTATCTTACAATCCTTATGGACCATTATGTTATGCATTTACTACATGTACCACTGACCTGACATGGTTTAGGGTTGGCAACAGGTACTTCTAAGGTGGATGATATCTGTAGGACTGCTAAAGTCAGGCTCTGAGATGTGTACTGGGTGTAAAAGGGGCTAAAATCTTTGAAGTTCACACACAAACACTTGCCACAGATAATATTCAAACCCATACCTGTGTAGTTATGGCTACTACATTGTTCCACATTTATGGCATGCACCACAGAGCTCATAAGGGTAGATGTTCTCCACAGGGGTATTTCAAGGTGACTGACATCATCAGGCTTGCTAAAATAAGACAATGGGAAGTTTAGTGACTGTGAATGGTCTCAAAAACATTAATCTCTACACACACACACACACACACACACACACACACACACACACACACACACACACACACACACACACACTTTTACAGTTGCTATGTCTGGGATTAAAACTCCTACCTAACTAGCATGTTACACAACAGCATTACACAGTTATCACACATGCTACAGAGTTTATAGGACTGCCTTTGTCCAAAGTGGGTATTTCAAGGTGACTAACATCAGCAGGCTTGCTAAAGTAGGGCAATGGGAGGTGTAGTGACTGTGAATGGCCTCAAAATCATTAATCTCTACACAATCACACATGCAGAGTTTCACAGTTGCCATGTCTGGGATTAGATCTCCTACCTAAGTAGTATGTTACACTATAGCATTGTACAGTTATTGTACTCAACACTGAGCTTACAGGCTAGCCCTTCTCCAAAGGGAATTTCAAGGTGACTAACATCAGCAGGCTTGCTAAAGAAAGGGAAATGGGAGGTTTAGTGACTGTGAATGGCCTCAAAATCATGAATCTCTACACACACACACACACACACACACACACACACACACACACACACACACACACACACACACACACAGAGTTTCACAGTTGCCATGTTGGGAATTAGAACTCCTACCTAACTAGTATGTTACACTACAGCATTACACTATCACACGTGCCACGGAGTTTATAGGGATGGCTTTTAGCCAAAGGGGTATTTCAAGGTGACTGACATCAGCAGGCTTGCTAAAGTAGGTCAATGGGAGGTGTAATGACTATGAATGGCCACAAAAGCATTAATCACTATACACACACATGCAAACACACACACAGAGTTTCACAGTTGCCAGGTCCAGGATTACAGCTCCTATCTAACTAGTGTGTTATACTATAGTATTATGCAGTTATCACAAGAGCCACAGAGATTATGGGGCTGAGAATTGTCCATAGGTTTATTTTAAGGTGACTGACATCAGCACGAGTGCTAACATGCACTATGGGAAGTGGATTTACCTTCATATTGTCAGAAATGACAATATCGATCATGCATTTGGGCGAAAAAATGCACAAATTTCTAACTTCGACATTCTCAGAAGTTCGAAAATCAGCAAATCAAACAGCTGATTTGCTGATTTTTTAACCAAAATGTCGAAGACACATTGTAATGTGCCCCCCACTTTAATATACTAACTCTGAGATCGCACTACAGTGGGGAAGGGATCATTTCCTGATCCCTGCTATAGTGCAATCCGCACACACAATGTCGAATCTCCAATGAGCGAATGCCAATGTGCATTTACCCATTGCACATTCGGACAATTCTTTTTTGAGGATTTGCCACTTTGAAAACCCCCTTTTGCACAAAGTGCAGGATTATGTGTTCTACACCTACCGCTATCAACCTGTTTCTGCAGGTAGATAGGTTAACAATATGGAGTCACAATAGGTGAAAGATAGTGGGGTACTGTAACTATTGTGTCTGTGTTGCTTGTGTTACATGGTTGGTGTTAGCAGAGCTATTCAGACATATGCACTGTTTTACACTGTGATGAAGTATGTCATCAACTACTGACAGATATACTTATTTGCTCACAGTTATTTCCTAGGAAATACAAGATGAATGAAGCTGTGTCCAGTATTGTTGTCTGCAGCCTACATATTCTTGCACACTCATGCCATTCTGGAGAGGTGGCTGCAGACACTTGCTGATGGGTCTGTGTAAATGATCCAGCAGCTTGGTACTGTGGTTGCTGAGAAATTCCAGCTTGTAAATCTATCAACATAACAGAATGGCCATTTCCTGCTGTGGCTATACTTCTCAGCTGTACAGATTCACCCAAGTTACCCAGAGGCAGGGCTCATATATCTGGTCAGTTCCCCTTCACATTGTGGTTCATGAGCAGGTTTCTAGCTGCCCATTACTGGGTTTGCAGGCAGGGATAGTATGAGCACACATCAGAGTTTCAGACTTCACACACTCCATAGCGTCCATGCTTCTACACCCCCCACTCTGTTATTCTATCCTCTTCCTAGCATTATCTGAGTGATATATGAGAAGTATCCCTATAGTTGTCCCTTCATCCCAGTGGTATTTAGGGGTTGTTCCACAGTTCATGCAGTAGGACATGAAGGGCATGCTACTGGGATTTGTTGACATGGCCTTGCATTTGTGTTCTGTGGACTGTGTTATGTTGTTAGTTGGGACCCCATGAGATAACATACATTGGCAGTATGGGTAAGGCACAGGCCTTTGACAAAGAACTGTAGGGCATTTGGTAGTGATGCAGGCCATCTGTAGTAGGCCAGTGCATTCTGTCACTCCTACAGTCCCAGGCTGTGAGCCACTGGATTCCCCTGGGGTGACAGGGTAATCATGCAAGGTATTAATGACAGTAGTTCCTGTTCATATTAATCCATTGTTCTGGATGCTGGCAGGGTGCTGCTTACAGCTAGGGACACACCCACCTGGGACACATCTTCAGTATGCTGCATTCTGTGGGTATTCCCATACAGAAGTGGGGATCATACTGTACTCATTCCCAACAGCAGGGATATGCCCTGTGAAAAACCTGTGGCTGATGGTGGGGTGAGCTGAGTACCTGCATGATATAGAAGCTTCTTGTAGCTGACTCACAGATATACCTGGGACATTCCCCTTATGCTGCCTTGTGCGAGGACATAGGCAGTCTCTCATTACTTCATAACTGTGCCTTTTGTGGTCTGCCAGTAATTGGTCAGACTACATCAGTATTCCATACTACACAGACAACTAATATGCTGTTAACCTGCATGTACAATTCCAAAGGTGTGTGCAGTGGACAGTTACATTTTATGTACTCTGTCTAGGGTACTTTCAACTGTGTACTGTGTGTATGTCTGGGCCCACATTCATAGCATGTCCATCATTCAGATAGTGACAGATATTGACATCTGAGCAATGAGTATGGATGACTGCTGAATAGAGTACTGCAAGGCTCCACCAGATATGTCCAGGCATCGGAACCGTGACTTGAGCATGCCAAACACATGCTCTATTATGATTCTGGTTTGTGCGTGTGCCTCATTATGGAGTTCTTGTTCAGGTGTGCGTGCATTTCTGATGGGTGTCATCAGCCATGGCTCCAGTGCGTAACCAGCATCCCCCACTAGGTGGCCATATGGGATATCCCCACTGGAAAATCTCTGATACAGCTGTGTCATATGCCAGATGTGGGAGTCGTGATAGCTTCCAGGGCTGCCAGCACACACATTCATTATAATGACCTGGGCATTGCACATGACCTAGCAGTTGATGGAGGGGAAGCCCTTGCGGTTTATGTAGACCCTACCTTGTTCACTGGGTGGTGCTTTGATGTGTATGTGCGTGCAGTCTATTGCACCCACTACCTCAGGGTATTCTGCTATTTGGTGGAAGAGACACATATTACTGCTCAATGCCTCACGGGTGTTGAGGAAATATATGTGCTCACCAGCATGTGCTGATATGGCATCCAGGAACTGGTGGAGTACCCTGTATGCTGATGCCTGTGAGATCCCCATGATAACCCCAGTTGGCCTATGGAAGATGCCACTGACTAGTATTCTTAAACCTACACATATCTTGGTATCCACTGGGATGGGTTCCCCTCTGTTGGTTCTGTGTGTGAGGCATGGCACAGCTCAACAATTTGCTGTAGGATGTCCCTGTCCACCCTATAGTGCTCCACTATCTCCAGCTCATGTAGCCCCTGGTAGTTTACCCTGGGTATGTACACTCTTCTCCTCACTGTGGGGTGGTCGAGAGCATTCTCATCCCCACCACCCTCAGCCTCTTCCACATATTGATGTATGAGAGCAACAGCAGCCCCTATCATTTGATTAGTTTTGTCAGGTAAAATTTCCCCATTTGTGTACACCGGTGGTGTAGAGTTTGTGGGAAAAAAACAGAGTGAAAGGTGTTTGCATAGTTTATAGTAGTGTGCTGTGCTGGGCTGGGCTGCTGCATGTGTAATTGGCTGATTCTGATTCATTTCACCCACAAGCTATGCTAGTTCTCCTTGATTGCCTTCTACTGCTGTTTTCCCTTTCCATTGCCTTCCTGTTTAAGCCCCAAGGTGCGCTGTGGATACCCAGTGCTCAGATGTGAACAGAGCTGCTATTTCCTGCTTTTTTTTGTCTAAAACCTGGTGCGTAGTGTGAACACCCATTTATTTAGGCAGTGTAAACACTGCTAGGCAGCCTCAGACACCCCCCACCTTCCTTAGCTGTGCTTAGCTAAGGGCAAACATGGGCCACAGAGCTCCAATAAGCTTACAGCATACATGACACTCCCCCTTAAGAGGTAATCTACCTCTTATGCTTATACCATGGTGTTGCTGCCCCTACACAGTTGGGTGCAAGCTAACAGTGAGGGGAAATCTGTGATTCAGTATCAATCCCCTCATTTGCATAAAACTGACTGCTAATGCATGGTTACAAAACTGACACTCAGCCTTCCCCATTAGCAACCACTATTCCTTGGTATTGTCTTATGCATGCCATTGACTATTATAGCAGAATGATGATTTTGGTTTAAAAGCTCATTTCCAACTTTTTTTCTTATTTTAGGGCCGATCCCGTTTTGCACCGCTGCCCTACGCTTAAACGGCTGGAATCAGCCAAAAACAAAAATAAATGTTATTTTTTATAATTTTGCAACTATTTACCATGCCAATGGCCATATATTTGGCCATTGGCATGCTTGTAACATTGAATACATGCTTTCTTTGGAGCTGTCATGCCTCCATTTTGTAATTTGCAGAAATGTATTTGGTTAGTAGCCGAATACATTTCTGCAGGTTACACTATTCCTGTGCAGATGCCTGCCTGCTTCCTGGATCACTAATTCACCTCATTTGCATGGTTTTCACCTGAAAATGGGGTAATTAGCATACAAGAGCTATGTCCGTGCAGGAATAGTACATGAGCGGTCATGCACATCCCGGGAGCTCATTCCTGGATCGCTTGTTGGCCATATTAAGTGCAGCAGCTCTTGCACTATTCCTGCACACTGTGCAGAGCTTGCTGAATCCTGAGGACATTCAGAGACAGACAGGCACACATACACAGATACACACACACAGACACACACACACACACACACACACACACACACACACACACACACACACACACACACACACACACACACACACACACACATACATACTTGAGCACACACACATACAGGCACACACACACACACACACACACACACACACACACATAAAAACACTTCATATAATCAAACATTCATAGTATCAAACATTTTTTCTGCAAGCAGAAATTATCAAAACTTATTTTGTTCATTGCTTCTGCCGACATTAAGTTTGTGCAAGATCACAACTAGTGGGGATCAGGGAATTTGCTCTTTCCACTGTGCATGTGTTTGTATATATAATTAGCAGGGGGTCTGAAGGGCACAGAGAAGCTTGGCCTCTGCAAAAAAAAACATATGAGATCTGTTTTTTTTTCTTTTATGTTTTATGATATTTCAATCTTTTTCTGTTCATGTCTTTTGATTTGTTGTTTTTGTACTTCAATATTTCAAAGTAAATATACACACACAGATATAGATATATATATATATATATATATATATATATATATATATATATATATATATATGGGTCTACCTCGACCCAACGAAATTATGTTTCAGTAGAACGTAATAAGGTGAGCTCTATTTCACGAAAGTGTATTTTTGCCGAAATGCATTTTCGCAAAATGTCGCCTAAGCAAACAGCAATGGGGGCTGTTGCTTAGATCGAGGCACAGTGGAGATAAGAGAATATTCCCTTTTCCCCACTGTAGTGTGATCTCAGAGTGAGAATATAAAAGTAGCGGGGGCATGGGGGCACAGCCCCCCACATGGGGAGTGCAAGGGGGCTTGCCCCCCTGCATAAATAGGGTTAGTGTTGTGCTTTTTTATTTTGTTTTTTTTTTTGTTTGTTTTCCTTTAATTTGTCTTTTGCAATAGTGCATTTCAGCAAAAGTGCACTTTCACAAAAAACAGCTTGCCTTATTATGTTTCGTTGAAATGTAATTTTGATGGGTCAAAGAAGACCCATATATATATATATATATATATATATATATATATATATATATATAGATATATAGATATATAGATATATATATATATATATTCTATATTTATTCATGACGGTTTAATGCTATCATTCTTTTACTGCTTGCCTTTTGGGAAGGAAATTGGTGTTCCCTGAAAAGAAAACATATAAACACTTGAGAATATGCAGAATCTGAACATAAAGACAACCCATCCAAGAAGAGAACAGTAGAGGCACATGCTCTAACCCCTGGATACACAAAGCTCAATGCAAGAATAAGGCTATTCTTGCACGGAGTGGTTTGTGTCCATTTAGGATAGCAGCACACCTTGCATATGCATGAAGGCGCACTGTTATCTAATCTAAACAGACACGAACCAGGAATGAGCACAGGGGGCATATGTCAGCAGTCCCAGCACCTGAAACATGCCACTTCACTCTGAAAGTACCGTACAGCACTTTCTGACATGGATGAGTGTCAAACTATATAAAATTAGAGCCTGGCTCTAATATTGTATAGTAAACGAGTGTCTGCAGCCACTGAAATGTAAATAGCTAACATTTCATTTTCCGCAGACACAGAAAAAAAAATTACCACAAACACCTATTGAAGGCAGCAGCCTTCAAGTGCACACCCCCAAATGTATGCACTCTTGCCCTACATGCATGGAAGCAGTAGAGCAAGAGGATAAGGAAAGGTAATAATATTTTTTTTCATGAAATAAATCCGAAGTTTAAACACCATGCAGCTTGTTTGCACGGTGTGCTGCTATGCTTAGCCTGAATGAAATCCTGAAAATGATAGACAAGTGCTATTGTGAGAGAAAACATTATCAAGCTGCTGTAGATAGTAGTACTGCTATGGTATAGCATTTAGAACATGCTTGGTTCAAATCCCCCCTCTGGCAAATTATTTAATAAACTGTTAAGGAATGGGAATGGTAGATGTCAATCATATGGCTCACAAATAGCACAGTAGGGGTGGGAATATGTAAAATATAAATGTAAAAAAACAATTTATAACTTTAATGAAAAAAATAGATTTAAGTAATGCTTTGCTAGTGTAAGCATTGCATACCTGCATTCAGCTCTGCTTAGCTGGTGTAAGCCTTGCTATGCAGATTTGCAGAGCTAAGCATAGTGCAGCATATTAAAACTGGCAAATCACAAAAATGTGCGAGAAAACAGCCCTATTTAAACTGCACAGGTGGGAATACAGCCATAACCATTTGGGACTGCACACAGCAGGACCGAAATGGCTGGTGTCGGAGAAGGTGTGCGCTTCCAAGTGCAATGTTGGGGCATCCAGGAGTCCAGGGTCATGGTTGGTCTCCTAGTTAAAAGCCATGATGGCAGGCTGCTGCAGTGCCAGTACCAGTCTCGCAGTACAAACTGGAGGCCTGGGACCAGCTTGCATGTGATCTCACCAGTGCCACTGGCATACCCCAGACTGGTGAGCAGGTACGTAATCACCATAATGACCTGAAGCAGAGGAGGGGTGCACTCCTGGACCAGTGGACCCAAGAAGCCCAAGCGCAGGATGTCCCCACCTGTCTGTAAGTATGCAGTCTTATGTATCTCTAAGTAGGGAAAAAGTTCAACTTGTGACTGTGCAGGTGTGATTGATGTGTGATGTCTCCCCATACAGCTGCTGTGGAGAGGTCCCAGAATGTGCAGGCTCATGCACAGTGACTGGCCTGGCTGCATCGGTAGTATGGTGAGTACAGAATTCCTCTACTATTAGCAGTAAGAAATTAAAATTATAGTAATGGTGGTACTGCTTGTATATACAATTGTGCTGTAAAAGTCAGGAATAAATGCCTGTGTCAGGTTGCCAGTGTTACAATGGAGTATTCCCAGCTGCTGTGTAAGACAGATATCAGTAGCAAGCAAGTTACAATATGCAGGAGAGGGATATTAGAATATGTATGAGTGTGTCTGAGTGAACCTGCCAAGAAAGTGCCATGTCAGGGCTACTGCAACAGTTAGAAATGAAAAGCATTCCCCTGTGCAGATCATGCAGGAATAGTAATTGTGGAGTTCTGAGTCATACACAGATATGTATGTCAAAGCGAATAAAGGTGATCCCAAACACTAGTGTGTCTCATCTAACTTCTACCTGATGAATAGAAATGTGTATGTCCTGCAGAATGCATGAACTGAGATGAACTGATTTAGCACTGCTTATCTGCATACTTTAGGATGGGCATGTCAAATAACTGGAAAAACGCAACAGTACATATTCCCATCAGAATGTGTTTTAATTGTTTGTCTGCCAGCATTGTCCTGTGTTAACCTTTCAAGTTCAGCCATATGTAGCTGTGAATGTACTGAGAAATGTATAAGGCTAACAGGTGCAAACCTAAATTCTACACTGTGTACTTGGAAATCTAAATTGCAGTATGTAGTTGTAAAACAGTCAAATGTGCAATCCAGCTAATGTGCACATGTTTCACAAACAGTGACAACAATATCTTGTGTATGCATAAAATGTACTGAAAATGGGAAACAAATAATGCAACATGTGATAATAAAAGTACTGTGCACAAAAATATGTACTAGCTAGAAATGTCACAAACAAAACACAACACTTCCCAAGTAGCATAGTCTGATAAGGATTGGGCCTGTAGTTCAATTTTGCACACAGAGCATGGTTTGAATCCAAGGGCCACCACTAACATCTCAGTCTGGTTCTAGAGTTTTAAACTGCAATCTGAATAGAAAAAATAATGTACTGCAATACATGCATTTTCCATACAGGGCACACAGGTAAAGCAATCTGAATAGAAATACTAGTATAATGTGTATAACTATGAAATGTGTACAATTACTGTGTTGAACAGCCCCAGTCCTACAAATAGATGCAAGCTCGACATCCACACTGTGCAGTCTGGCACAGACAAGCCCCTCAAGTGTCAAGCTGTCATGGATAGTTTCCCCAGTTGACAAGAAACCTGCACACAGAAAATGTCCCAGTAGATGTATGTGAAAGACACAACACATACTCCAGGGCCTGCAACTAATATGGGAATCTGAAATATGTGTAGAAACAGCAATGTAATGTGCACACACAGGTGAAGAAATTGGTATAGAAACAGGTCTGATGTGTATAACTAAAATAAGGGTACAATTGCTCTGTTGATATCTACACCTGCTAGTGTGCTGTAACAGCCCCATGGCCCAGGTAGAGTGTAAGTGTGGTCAGAATGAAGAGTAGTGAATAGTAGTGTACTGACAAATATACTTCATAACAGTTGTCAATTGAATCTGTTCCCTTCCCCCCACCATTCAACTGATCCAACCATAACACTGAAACCAGCATGGGTATGTTCCTAAACAAACTTCTACTGTTGGAACCATTGTTCCATTTGGTTTATCATTGTTTAAACTGTGTGCATACTAATATCTCCTGTTGAATAATCATCTTATTGCCTGCCTGACATACCACTAACTGGCATGCTGTTGCAACTCTGAATGCCATTCCATATATGCAGAGGTTCTGTTTGCTATAGCACTATTATAATTTATCTGTTTTCGGTTAATGGGAATAACCATGCATGCTATTTTGACTAATGTTGTAATGTGTTGTGCATGACTAACCAATATTCATTGTTAATTTTCCCACCATAGCACATATGGGAAGGCAGGTCCCAGCTGATCCACCTCTCCCACCCCACCTGGCTGAGGCACCGGGTCCCAGCACGTCTGGGACCCAACCCAGACCTCCCTCATCTGTTGGTCCTGCACTACTCTCAGGTGAAACCGCTGCAGGGGATGGAGCTCACCCCCCCTGCAAGTGGGAGTGGTGAGGATGTTGTCACCTGGGATGTGGTCTGTGGCATGGTGCGCAGTATCTTCCAGATGAAGCTGGATGACAGCCTGTGCCAGGTGGAGGGCAGGCTGTGGCAGCTAGAGGGGCAGGCAGCCTCTCCAGCTCAGCCCCCAGCACAGCAACCTTTGGGGCTGTGAAGGAGTAGTGGTGACTGCCATCGGGTGGGGAAATCAGTGCCACTACTACCATCAGGGGGCTCATGAGCCTCAGATTCCCAACCACCCTCTGCATCAAGGTGTCTATTCCCCCATGTGTCATACACAGCCCCTGTCTGCTGTCTTGTCTGTATTGTCTGTCTGCAAATGCAACCTCTCCTACCATACATCCCTCACCACACTTTCCAATAATCCTTTCTTAACATCCCACTCTCACCTTAAAAATATAAAAGGGCATCTGTCCTACAAAAATACACATCCCATACATAGCTCTGCATTTCACCCAGAGACATATACCCAGCACACAATCTAACCCTACCAATCATCTGTATTGTATGATGCCCACACACCTCCCTGTAGGGTGGGAGGCTCCAAATTCTAAATTGCCCACATTGAAAGCAGCTGTTGCTGCCAACGAAATGCAGAGCTATGATCATTTCCTACACCCATCCTGCACATCCCTATTTGTTTCTTCTCTTGTTTGTCCCCATGCTTGCCTCAATTTCACCACTTTCCTATCTCCCTTTTTTTATTTTCTTTATTTGTAATTAGCATGGGTTTAAGTGGCCGTTAGTGGGCGTAAACAAAGCTAAACTTACATAAGCGTCACTTAGCTCCACGCAAACCCATGCAAACCTGCTTACAACTGCTTTAAAGTGCCTTAATCACTCTGACTCCAAAATGCCCTGTTCTGCCCAGCAACAAAATAAGCAGCCATTGAAAGTCTCAAACCCAGGACACTGCACACTACAGCCAAAATGATTTACCACTAAGCCATTTCATACACAAATAAATCTGATGTTTTCTCAAACATATCATCCAGCACAGTCATTCAACATTAGGGGAAATGTATTTATATATGTAGATGTATGTATGTATGTATTTATATATATGTATATGTATATATGTATATGTATATATATATATATATATATATATATATATATATATATATATATATATGTATCTACACATAAATGTATACATATATATATATATATATATATATATATATCTATCTATATATATATATATATATATATATATATATATATATATATATATATATATATATATATATATATATAGGTTCATAGGTAATTACTAGGCTATCTGCCCGAGGGCATTCATAAGCCTAGACAGAGTGTGTCGGCTTTCGCCGCCCCATTAATTAATTAACTGATCCTCTGTCAAGCACAGCCAATGAAGTGATCCCAGGGAAGTATTTTCTGTTACCCATCCACTCGTCAAGGTTTCTCTTGAAGAGTGTTAGTGAGGGGCTCTGCCTGATGTAATTTGGAATTTTGTTCCAAAGCATGGGTAGTCTCTGTGACAGGAATCTATCCCTCCAGCATGTTTTATTTTTTGTTGTGGCATGGTTTAGCTCCCTAGAGCGCATGGCTCACAGTGACTTGGATTTCTTTAGGTGGAGCATGTCCATCAATTCTGAGTTGGACATGGCTTTGTAAGTCAGGCAGAGATCACCTCTGAGTAAGCGATATGCCATTGAGTACAGCCGGAGTTTTTTCAGTCGGGCTGCATATGACATATGTTTGAGACCAGTAATCCTCTTGGTGAGGTACCTTTGTGGTCTTTCCAGCTGTTGGATGTGTCTTGTGAGGTACATCCCAAATGGGGCATTGTACTCTATGATGGGTCTAATGAGTGACGAGTAGAGGGGCACTATAACCTCTTTATTGATAGATACGAACCCTTTAGTAATTAGATGGGCCACATAGAAGGATTTCCTAACTACTTTGGCAATATGATTGTCAAAGGAGAGATTACTATCTACTTGGGTCCCCAGATCTCTTATTACCTCTTCTGTACTAAGGGGGCTGCCACCTATGTGGTAATTCGTGGGTGTTTTGTTTTTCCCAAACAGGATGACTATGCATTTTTTGGCATTTAGCTTGAGACCATGACTTTGACAGTAGGTGTCCATCTCAGTAAGGCCCTTTTGGAGGATGTTCGTGTCAGCCGGAGAGTCATTTATGGCTCCCAGTTTGCAGTCATCGGCGAACTTGGTTAGTCAAAGTCCTCCTGTGTTTGCCTCTACTTCTGAGAAGTATATACCGAACAGTAGGGGTCCCAGGACCGAGCCTTGCAGGAAACTACTTGTGACTGGTTTACAGTCGGACCTGGAGCCTGTTATTCTTACCGTGTGAGTTCTGTCTGTAAGCCAGTTGGCAACCCATCTCATGATGTAGGGGTTTATGTTCAGGCTGGTGAGTTTTTCCTGTAATACCTGAGTAGGGAATGGTGTCGAAAGCCTTGGCGAGGTCAAGGTAGGCTGTGTGAACCACCTTTCCCTCGTCTATGGCTTTGGTGACTGTCTCGAAGAAATCAACCAATTTTAGTAGGCATGATCTGCCCTTAACAAAACCAAACTGGGTTTGGTCAAGTGTTTGGTGGTTCCCAATGCCTTTGTTAATGAGTTCTATGATGATGCGCTCCATAGCCTTGCAGACCAGGCTAGTCAGGCTTATGGGGTGATAGTTACCAGGGACAGGTGTGGCCCCTCTTTGTGGAGAGGAATAACCGTTGCTGTGCAGCATTCTATGGGCATGTGGCCTGTGGAGAGGCTGAGGTTGAACAGCGTGTTTAGGTGCGGAGTTAGTTCATTCTGTAGTTTGTGGAAGACACAGCCTGGGACACCATCTGGTCCCATTGATGCTGTGCTTTTGAAAGGGCTGTTTTCACCTGTAAGTCGGTGATTTTTGGGACACTACACTTTTCCGGTATTGTTGTGGGCCCTATATATATATATATATATATATATATATATATATATATATATATATATATATATAAAGAGAGAGAGATAAAAGAATACAACAAAGAAATATATGACCAAAGGCACCATTAATGGGGGTGAGGGGGCCCAAATTAAGTACCTCTTGTAATTACTGATATCATCCCCCTCCTCCACAGCCAAACAGAACTGCCTTGCAATGCAATACCAACTTGCAAGTCTCATACCCAGGACTGTACACAACATAGCCACAAGAAGTTAACAGTAATCTATCTCAGCTGTATGATGTCAGGATGATATCAATAACATATCCTGCAGAACAGTCTGTCTACCATAGGGAGTGTACAATGTGGAAGCAGTAAACATTCCAATGATACATATACACTCACACATATATGCATACATATATACAGATTCATACAC
>NC_056733.1:449518957-449528957 GCF_019279795.1 Protopterus annectens | reverse complement strand
ACTCAGGGGCTACGAACAATGCTAGTGTTCCTAAGGTGAACACGTTGGGCAAGAATGCCTCAGGTACTGTTCCCACTTCTTCTAATTGTAAAAACATACAAGACTGGCTGAAATGTCCTAACCGTTTTAATTTTGAATACAAAGAGGACGGTTCACCACAAGATGGTGACTCCTATGTTTTAAAAATTGAAAAACTATCAAAATTAATGTATAGGTACAAAACGCTGGGTACTGAAAATTGTTACCTAATGGAATGCATTAAACATAAAATTGTACCGAAAGGGCTTAGGGTATGGAAGTACCCAAACAATGTAGAATCTGGCACTAATTTTCACAAAGAACTTATTGACACTTTTAATAAATGTGGACTTGAAATTTTAGGGCTCATTATCAAAGAGAATAACAGGATTTTAGAGGAATTAGAAGATGAGATTTTAGTGTTAGACAATTTTATCAAACAAGATTTGTTCTTTGAGATTAAACAGGAAAGGGACAGGTATTACAGTTTAAGATCCGACATTGACACGAAATGTAAAATGTTGGAACAAAGGAAGATCAGCAAACTTAAAAGAGATATTGAGGATTACCAGAACAATGTTAGTTACCCACAGCCACCCTCCAAGAGAAAGGAACACAATGTTAGAACTAGGCTGAGTAAAGTAACTGGGAATAATTATCAAATGGATACTTGGAGGGAGGAACAAGACAGGGAGGACTACGACACTGAATTTCCTCCTCTAATGAATGAACACCTACAATATAATAATAACAGAAACAGACAGGGTTTTCAGAATTTTTGAGGGGGGAGGAGGGGAGAGAGATTAAACAATACTATTTACACCCCCACCCCCACCCATACCCCTATTTCAGATCATTTTGATACTTCTTTTTTAGACCTAGAGGATGAAATATTACGAACAGGTACCACACACACCCTCAAGAATTTTTCGATATACAACTTCAGTAATATTCTCATCAACAAAGCACATTTTCATCTATTTAGCAAAGGGTTTAAATATATCCCTAGTACCAGAGGTGATTTGTTACAAACCATTATCGACATGAAGTTGTTCCTCAGGAAGGTCAACTTGCAAGCCATATTGCCTCCGATGCCATTGAATTCTGAGTCTCAGCATCCTGCTTTAACTAGGCGCAGCACTTACAACCCCCCATTCCACCCTCAAATCAAGAATCTGGAAATAGTTCTAGAAAATGAAATTAGAAAGGAGTTCAAACAACACATCAAGGAATACAATCTTACAGAAAAAGAATATGAAACCTTGAACGACCTGAGAAGTAATACACAAATAAGAATCATGAAGCCAGACAAAGGAGGGGGGGTTGTCATCATGGATAACATTATATATGAAGGCAAAATGAATAGCATTCTCAGAGAAGAAAGTAAATATAGAAGTGTTTCAATAAATGAAGTGAATTTGGCCTACCATAGAATTGACATTTTACTGGACAACATGGTTATGGAGGGAACAATCAACAGTAAGATGCATAAATTTTTGTATGTACCCAAACCCAGGATTCCTGTAATCTTTGGTATACCAAAGGTGCATAAGAACGTATGCGACCCTCCATTGAGACCCATAGTGTCAGCAGACAGCTCAAAAACACTTCCCATGGCTAAATATGTTGACATTATGACAAAACATATTTGCAACAACAATAAATACATCTTGAAAGACTCATGGGATTTGTTAAGGAATATCACATCCGACCTCCTGACTGAGAACCTTATTTTTGTAACAATAGATGTGATTGATTTATTTACCTGTATACCACATCAAGAGGGGATGAGTATATTCGAAGACATGGTGTTTCTGGACAAGACACTTTCACACTCAGAAAAAAGTTGCAATAGTGGAACTAACAGATATAGTATTGAAGTACAACTTCATTATTTTCAACGGAGAATACTATCAACAAACTAAAGGGGTAGCACCACATATGCCAATATTGTACTAGCAGGATGGGAATCCAACTTCATTTTGAATTCAGAATATAAGCAATACTGGTCTCTATACAGACGCTATCTGGATGATATAGTAATTTTCTGGACAGGAGGCAATGAGAAATTAGTTGAATTTCTTGACTACATCAAGAACACTACTAACCTCCTAAGGTTTACGCATACTACCTCAACAGATAGGTTGCAATACCTAGACGTTGAAGTGTATAAGAATGTGAATAATAAAGATTTGGAGACTAAGGTATTTAGGAAAAGCACCTTTTGTAACTCTTTTTTGCATTTTAACAGTGCACACCCTCCACACTGCAAAAAGAACATTGTCAAAGGGCAGTTTGTGAGAGGGTGTCGCATGACCAGCAGAGATGAAGATTTTTCAATTGAATGTAACACCTTGGAAGTGATGTTTTGTGCAAGAGGATACCCACCTGATTTCATCAAAGATATAAGAAAAGAGGTTGAGCAAAACAGACCAACAAAATTTAAGCCTATAAAGGGTTGTGTGACAAATATTACGGACTTTACCAAAGATGCCGATACCACTGGGAACCACACCACCCTTAATAAGAAGAATAAAAAAGATGAACCTGATTACCAATCAGCCTTAGTGTTAGAATTCAATCTATTCAACTCTAAGGTGAAAAGAATATTTCAGATTGAGTGGGACAAATTTACATCTTTTTCGGATATCCCCAATATAAAGGAAAGTATCCCTAAAATAGTTTACAAGAACGCACGTAGCATCAAAAAATTATTAGAAAACAACAAAATTAATGACACTAACAATATTCCTGACAAGACAGCTACAAGAAATTTCAGCAATGGAACTTATCAATGTGGACGCTGTAAACAGTGCCAATATATCTCCAATAAAAGAGAGATATATTTGGAAGCCAGGGACATGAATATTCATAGCACAGGATACTACAATTGTGAATCCCAGGGAGTAGTATACTTGGCTATGTGTTCAATTTGTAACTCTTACTATGTCGGTAAGACAGAAAGGGTAATGAAAAGAAGAATATACGAACACATTTATGAGATATCTAAGAACAAAGAAACGAACGCCCTATACAAACACACTAAAATTTGTAAAGATTCAAAATTTTCTTTTTTTGTGCTGGAGCAGGTGAAAAAAGAAATGAGAGGCGGCCCCTGGGAAGAATGGCTTGAGTTCAAAGAATTATGGTGGCAAATATTACTAGAAGCCACCAAGTACCCTGGACTAAATGAGTGTATTTCCTTATCCCCTGTGCTGAAACTGAGAGCAGCTAAAATATAAACCTAACATGTAGTGATTTAAAATGAACAGTAGATGGTGCTAGTGCAATTACAATCAAATCAAGTTTTTAATCAAATAACAAAATTTTAACATACATATATTTACAAAGGGTATTTATTTAGTTTTTCACTATACTTATTTATTTGGAACAAATTATTAAATTATTTATTAAGGATATTACTGATCAACTGTTTTAAAAGTTTTAAACTTTGTAAAATGTTTCAACAGATTTTATGACACATTAATTACACACAGAATTCCTCTATCTAATGAGCCCAATTGATTTTACTGGTTTAATTGGAATGCAAATGTTTCTATTGGTTACTTTTGATTTGAATTTTACTATATAATGAGGAATGTAATTTGATTCAACTGTCTGATGAAGTCTTACTACTGAAGTGGACGAAAACGCATTGAGTCTTAAAGCGTTTATTTGTGGATTTATGTGTGGCTTTTACTGAAGATTCCAATAAAGTGCGGTTTCACTCCTGGTGCGCTATTTCCATTTTTTGTGTACTTACATATCTATACACACTTACACACACACACACACACACACATATATATATATATATATATATATATATATATATATATATATATATATATATATATATATATATATATATATATATATATATATTTATATATATACAGTAGTAAGTGGTTGCAACATAGACAGTTATGTCTGGTGTGAAATCCATGTTGTGAACACATTGCCCTTGTTTGTGAAGGTGGGAATGGCATGCTGGGGAAGGATAGTAGGTATATTTGGGGAGGTAAGTTGGGTTGGAAGACAGACAAGACAGCATACAGAGGTGGTATATGACACATGTGGTGGGTAAACACCTTAGATGGGGAGTGGTGTTTGGAATGTGGAAGCCCATGAGCCCCCGTATAGAAACAATAGGACTAAGGTCCCCACCTATTGGCAGTCACAACTGCACCTTCATGGCCCTGAAGGTGCCTGGGCTGGGGGCTGAGCAGAAGGAGCATGCAGACCCTGTGATTGTGAACTGAGGGCCTCAGGTGGTATAGCAAATCCCCCAAGTCTCTGTGAAGCTCCCTATGCACCAGACCCTGGACCTGACTTCAGGTGATGTGTGCTCCCTGGGGGGATGAACATCATCCCCTGAGGTGGTTCCACCTGAAGGTAGTGCAGGACCAGCAGATGATGAGGTCACGGTGTGGGTCCCATATGTTCTGTGACCTGGTAACATGGCCCGATGAGGTAGGAGAGGTGGTTCTGCTGGAAACTGTCATTCCCAAACATGCTACTGTCACAGTTATAAAACATATATGGGTAGTAATAGTCCACACATTCCAGGATTATGTCTAACAGCATGCATAGATATCCCCATTAACACAAAACACCATATTTAGAGCTGTCACATAAACAAAACACATGCATATATGGAACCATAGTGGCCCTTTCAATGACATGCAGGTGACATTATTCACAGCAGGCCACCAATGATAGTGTTTCAACATGGAAAATGACTAGAAACACATTGCACAAATTGTTCTACAATACATGTCCCAACAGTAGGTTTGCTGTAAACATACCCACTGAGTTGTGTGTTCAGATTATTGTTGAAGATATGGTGAGGGGGAGACAGAGATGTGTATTAACAACTATTCTATGCTTGCAGTTTGAGATCCTCAGACCTTTTTTTTCTCTTTATGTCTTTCAGGCACCATGTCAAAGGAGCGCTTGCCAGTTTACTTCTGACAGTAGAATGAGGTGATTATACACCACCTGGTGCAGCACTACCACACCCTCTTTGGATGTATAGCCCATGATCTACAGGATAGGACCACCCTGTGGAATGAGCTCATCCACAGGGAAAACGATGTCGGCCTGCATAATCACAGTTATGAGCAGGTCCGACATTGGTGCACTGACCTACTACGCCATGCCCGTTAGTGTGCTGTTGTGCTTAGGAGGTACCAGCTAGCCATGGGGGGCAGGTCATGTCATCCAGCCCCCTCAACACATGCTGAGGAGCTCCTCGCCAGCCTCAGGGCACCTACCCACCCACAAACAGTAGACCCTGCAGAGAGCATTGTGGAAGTGGGTGTTACCCACAAAATGGATGAGGAGCATGCAGGTAAGGCCACAGGGCACATCAGTAGACCACTGTTGCTTATCCATCTGCATCTGTAGAGTTTAGTCATGCATAAGTGAGATAAAATATATATGGTCTGTTGCTGCATTATAGTAATAAACAGATGTGCATAATCTGTAGTATTGTGGGTTTGTACTTTTGATGTACTCTAATGCTGCTCCCACCCTGTACCAATGCCACAGGTGTAGCTACTGACATCACATCTTTCACACAACTATGTAGGTCCCTCTGGTATACCTCTGGGGCAGCAGCCCGTAGCTGGTTAGTATGGTGTTGTTTGTTCAGCTTTGCCAATACACCGGCCATGTTATGGCCATGGTATTTGCCATGCACACATTTAACACACCTACCTATAATGCAGGCTGTACATGTTCACTTATTGTTCCTGTTAACTGCACTGCATCACAGTAGTCACTATGGTGGCATATCTGAAGGGTATGTAAGAGTCCTGCAATATAAGTAAGAACCTGTCATTGCAAGATGTGTGCACAGAGATGAACATAATGGTGGGGCAAATGGCCTACAGTAGGAACATGTCTGAAACATCACCCATATACAGTGCTACAACAGTGTATATACCACTATTACAATGGCAACTGTTACAGATCTACACAACGACATATCACAATACCGCATTCCACAACCCGTACAACCTGTAATGTGGTCCTAACATAAGCAATCAATGTGTACTATGGAATCCTGTGTTAGGACAGCAAATATGGGGAATACATACCTTAACAAATACTGGAAGCATATGTGTGCATACACTCCAAATAACATATTGTGGAGGCAGCTTTTGAGGTACTGACAGCATTCACTCTTTATGAGTATGGACCATCCAGCAAGTACAGGTCCTTAAGGTCACACCAAAAAATGGTCTGTTGTCCAAGTTTTTGTCCATCAAATGTGCCCACTTACCTGCAACAGAGGTAGCCGTGGCTTGCACACATCTTACAAGTCATGGAATGGATCCCATACCCAACAGGTAGCACACAGGAGTGGGACATGTAGACTTACCTCACCATTGCATATACCATGGCAAACAGTGCAGACAGTCATGTATGTGGTGAGGATGTATGGGACAAGATTAATGTAGAAAATCAACAGATGGCCATCCAAGACAGATGATGACACATGTTGCAAACTGGTCATGCAGGCTGCCTAGCAACATACCGCAACACTGAGGGAGTTGCAGGAATGTCTAGCAAGTACTGGCTGTGCATTACCTGTGTCAAGAATCGCTTGGACTCTACATAAGTGTGGCCCATGGGTTAGGGTTATCAGATAGGATAGTTGTTCCACAGGAAACATCAGCAAGGGCTCTCTACAGGTAGCATATGCATAACATCAAAATTCCCCCAAAGGCATGTGTTGCAATGTGCAATGGTGTACCAAGACCAAGTTGGAAAACTACAGACAGTATCAATTAAGATACATTTACTGCACAAGCAACACCTCACCCCATCTCAGGCCCAGCATCCCCATCTGTACCTTGCTGGTGCTAGTGTACACCTGTATGTTTGCCATTCATTAGCAGGGACTAGGCTGGTACACATGGTGTTCAGAATTTGGGACACTGCAAAATGACACACATGTGAAGACCATAGTTGTCAAGCATCTGTAAAAAGGCCGATGATGGGGAGGGGGTTTCATCCTGAAACACAACAGTGAACTGAAGCAGACATCCAAAGCTCACTAAGAATGGCTGTATCAGCACACAGTCAAGGTCATGAATTGTTGCAGACATAACCCTGACTCCACAGCAATAGTGATGGCACTGTGTGACCTCCAAGAGCTGTGCACATAAGTTGACATTGCAATCATGCAGAGTTGGGGGACATTTGTAGGGCAGAGTGACCAAATACTGGCAAATGCAGATGGCCCATGCTAGTATACCCCTTCCAGGAATAGTGTCTGCTGTAGTACACTTAACAGTTAGTGCAACAAGCCATCCTGATAAGGGTGTGCACACTTATGCACCCAGAAATTGTATGCATCTCAGTCAGCATCTGCACAACTAACACATTTGTTTGATACTGCATTTGATTGCACAGGTCATATGTCACATATCAGGTTTGTGCAATGTTAACATATGCAGTAATGTGACCCCATGGCATATCAAGGAAGAGGGTGCCATGCAATAAGGGTGTGTACACTCCTCATAGCCACAGTAAGGTTTGAAGGTTGTCAATGTAATTGTATTTTATTGGCCATACATGCACCGCTGATGATGAGATCTGTAAATCAGACATCAGGCATTCACTAATGACATCTGTCCACATATCATTCCAGGTATGTATCGGAAAAACACATAGGGGCTGTGAGCAGCAGAGCAAACATAACTGACACACATATACACATTCAGCAATGTTGTGTACACCTGTGAGGTATGCACAGTACATGCCAGGGTGCTGAACAGGTGCCCAGCAATACTGTGTACATTGGTGCAGTGTGTCCCAGGGGAAGGGGAATCACCTATTAACACAACCCATGCATCACAGAGATGTATAATGTTGATAACAGGGATTGACTATAGTTGCACTGCATGCTGTTGAGTGCTATATGTCATGCATGTTGACAGATGGGTAATGAGAGGTCTGTGTGTAATATCTTTGTGCAACCTCACCTGTAAGTGTGTGTGTGTGTGTGTGTGTGTGTGTGTGTGTGTGTGTGTGTGTGTGTGTGTGTGTGTGTGTGTGTGTGTACTGTTAAACAATGACATACAGGTCTTAAAGTGTGTTTCTTGTTTTCCCCTCACAGGTGGCGAGGTGGGTCAGGGTCCCACCTGCAGGCAAACTGATGTTAGTGTCCATACAGACACTAACAATGATGATAGGTGTGTTGTGGCACAGGCAGGGTTGTCAGGGGCTGAAGCTGTGCCCTCATTTGACATCCCGTTGTTATCCACCCCATCCCCGCACACAGTCACATTGCCTATATATACCCCATCACCAGCGGCCATAGATGAGGGACAGTTGGCGGGTGGTGGCATGGGACAAGAAAGTGTGGTGTCCATGGCACATGTGTCTGGACACAACAGCTATAGCGAAATGTCCAGCAGGGTGCCACACAGGCAGATGTAGAGGCATGCTCATAGGAGGGCTGCTTGTCATCATGCCCCTGGCCACATCTGGTGCCACACGATGCATGTTTCTGGCCATCATGGAGGTGCAGGCACGTATGGAACAGTATACCAGACAAGGTCTGAGACTGCAGAGGGCTACTCATTCCGCTGTTATTGACAACATCCATGATCTTGCAGGTGCCCACCATTATTTTGCAGAGGTCATGGATAGATGGTTGGGTGAGATGATGGGAATCCTCAACTGTGGAATGCCTGTGCTTCAGCATTTGGTGGGAGTAGTGCGACAGCCACGTGGACATAGGCCAGCAACACCAACAGCTGGAGGTCGACATGGACATGCAAGAAGCAGAGCCACTCCCATAGTAGCATTACCAGCACCATCACTGCAGGAGGGGTGCTGTACACACGACAATACAGCAGGCTACATGCACATGGCCCTGGCTGGGCTCAAGGGGGATCTGGATCCAGTGGACGTATGTCATCAGCAGGGGAGTGTACTATATTGTGGCTTGTACCTGGTGGTGCCCATGGAACCCCTGACAGGCACAGTTCTCATGCCCATGGCCAGAGACAGTGAACTGCACACCCTGCCAGGTATGGTCTGCAGCTGTCCAACAAACCCCTGTATATGGCAGCCACATGGCAAAATTGTGTGCATGCATACAATCACACATCACCAACACAGCTAGGGCAACCCCATACCTACACACACCACATCGCAACAGTCCATGTAATAATGAAACCTCCTAACACACACACACACACACACACACACACACACACACACACACACACACACACACACATGAAGTCAAATGTATGGCTCAGCCTAGGTTTATGGCAAACCAACAACACACTCTGTGCATATGGTGATACCTGTGCCACATCCCTGTCATCCATAACATCAATGCAGGGACAGGCTAATATGGTTCTGAAGCTCAGGGTGACTGTACTATGGTGTACCAATGTAATGGTGTGTAACATGTTTTCAGTACTAAAGTTTAATGCTTGCATGTCAGGAAGTGTAGCTGTCCAGCCATGATGCATTATAGCTGTTATTAACACTGAGTGATTGTGGTCTCCATAATGTATTCCGTTTGTGTTGTAGGTGTCCATATATCAGCAGGATGTTGGTCTGCTGTTGTTTCCTACAAGGGGTATGGCACTATCATGACACCTTAACTGTGCCATATACTGGATACAGCTGAGCATATGTCACAGGTCTGTATAACAGTTACTGCATGTGCCACATGCCTGATAGTTCTGTGGGTGTATACAGGTGAGTGCATGGTGGTTGATGTCACCAGTCCTTCTACAGTGGACAATGGTAAGTGTACTGGGTTGTACACACCACATGTTTGTGCATAACACACACAGAGGCTTTGGTGTTGATGCAATATACAGAGAATACTGTACACATGGATGGATGTACTTTTGCAAGGTACGTTGGGAGGATGGCCTAATGGTTAAGGTGTTTGCCTTACAAACATAGAGTACAAGGTTTGAATCTCACAGTGGGATAATTG
>NC_056733.1:449176457-449188957 GCF_019279795.1 Protopterus annectens | reverse complement strand
ATGTTACGTAAAGGTTTAGCCAGCTTTTACAGCCACAGTTGTTAGACAAAACAGCATGAAATAATCTGCATTAGAACATTTTCAGCATGTAGGAAATACATTTATACTTGGGTATTATCATGGGTCTATATAGCAAATGCTAAGAATAGTGAAGCTGCAGAACAGTGAATTCTTTCCTCGGGAAAGAATTCGTTTGGCTGTTTCTGTGGCTTCGCTATTCTTAGCACTGTGATGGAAAGTTATGGGTTGGGTTCAGGTAAGTGTGTGATTGTTTGTATGTTAGGGGTGGGTTAAGTGAGTTAGGGTTAGGGCGAGGGTTAGGCATGTGTGCGATAGTGACAGACTTTAGAGTTGGGGCAGTTTAAGTGAGTTAGGGTTAGGGCACGGGTTAGGGGAGTGTGCGATAGTGACAGACCTTAGGGTTAGAGTTTGGGTTAAGGTATGTTGGTAGATAGTAGTGTATGTTTAGTTTAGTGTAGTGTTAGATGTAGGAATTTAAGTGCATGTGTGTGGTTGCTTTTTGTTTGATGTGCTTGTGTTGTGTGTATGTGTTTCGAAGCAGCAAATTTTTTCCATGGGAAAAAATTCACTGTTCTGAATGTTTGATATTTTCATATTTAGATGTTTTGGGGCCGATGAAATAGGGTTCACTATTTTCATCTTTCGATAACATGATATAAACGCATTATCATAGCATAGCATAAAGAAAGTCATAATTGTGAGAGTTAATATTTGACAGAGGATTTCAGCAAATGTGAATGCATGTATTCATATTTATTACCCTATTGGCCACTGTAATCCATACATCCAACTCTTCATCCTGTTTAAAAGTACATTAAACTGCATACAAATAGGTTATCACAGTTCCACAACATGAGATATAAAGGTAATCAAATCTAAATATATTGCCAAAAGCTGTATACTTCCATTTTGCCTTAGTTGCAGTTGTTGCCCAGTGCCAGATACTGTGCAAATGCAGAGGTGAAAGAAAAATGATACAGAAGGGAGAAGATAAATCACCAGAGTGACATGAAGGTAGGGATGAAGTAAATTATCACTGAAGAAGGATAATATTGGATCACAACAATATGTAGCCAACAGGTGCACCTAAACTAATGAACCAAAGCACTCAGCTAATGGCTGGATTACAGAGCTTGAAATTATTTAAAAGTCTTTCTACACATTTGAGCTTTAGCTTATTATACCACAACATTAATGGAACACTATTAAAGCACACTGACAACCTATTGAAGAATGAGGGGTGAACAGAGAGAATTATAGACAGATGCAGAGAGGAACAGCAACAATATGCCTTGTGGGACATGTAGGGATATCTGTATTGTACTTTAGTCTTATTTATTAAACCATCATTAATCTGTCATGCTCTGTACAATAAGCTGATTGCTATAGGTATAAATAAGGGGTGGGAGAGTGCAAAAAACAGGAATAGCTAACCACAAAATGGTTGGCTTAATAAGAATAATATTAGAACTTGCAATATGAACAATGCATTACCTAAACATATTAAAGAAAATGCTGGGCATGAGTTTGTCTTCAGAGTATTACAAATAGTCCATGTGGGTCATCGGGGAGGGGTGATCTCACTAAGAACTTAAATGGATTTTAAGGTTACACACTGATAAACATCCTGGCATTAATGCTTGTGTTTCTTTAAAACCTGTACTGAAAGGGAGGAAATTGGTTTAATGAAGTGATTAATTAACACAGTTAATTGAGTATCTAACTGTTTTTAAGCCAAGTTGTGATCCTGTGTTTCTATGATCTGAAGAACCATTGGTTTTACAACATGAAAGTGCTTATCTGGTCCATTTTTATACAATAAATACTTTTATTTTGTGAAGCTGTGGTGTTCCTGACAATTTTTATGTTTTGGATTTTCTGTGTCTATTTGGCAGTGATCTTCATCAGTGGTTGGAATTTGGCTTTTGTGTTTGTTCGATATCAATATTCAAAAAATATAAGAAGCTCAAAGTATCAGTAGTTCAAGTTACAAAATCAATTATACAGAAAAATTACAATGAGAATAAAAAGTGAGACCAAAAAATACAATAAAGAGAGTAACACATTTGCAACACATCTCTGTTTAAGGAGAATATCAAGTTTGCAGCAAGTTTCTGTATAAGCATGGATAAAAAAAGTCTATCAGTAGTAAATACATTGAGAAATGTTGGAAGGGGCAAAAGTTTTAAAGAATGCAGTTTGAATGAACGATAAAAGAGGGGAGAAGAAGTGAATCCTGAGGAGAAGCAACCTTTGCTCGAGACCCTGAGTTAGGGAGGAAGGCTAGCCAATGGGTAGCTTGAAGGGAGACAGCATTGTAATTATGTTGGGCCATTACAATGGCAGGACCAGGATGAATGGAAGATGTCTTTTAAGGTGGATTTAAAGGAGTTAGGGTTTGTGATAGTTCTGAGATTTAGTGGTAACTTATTCCAGGCTGAGGCTACAGAATGAGTATAGAGTAGTTTACCAATATTAGTGTTGCATTTACTGACTTGCAACTGATGTTGTAGTGAGCTACGAAGTGCACTATTCGGGATATATGGATGGGCAAGAGTGGAGAGGGAGGGACAGGATGATGGTGTGTGTAAGACTGAATGAGCTAGGAGCAGTTGAGGGAGTAGAAGTTGATGTTAGAATCCAAGCCAATGCAGGTATTTTAGGGCTATACAGTGATGAGTGCGATAATGTAAGTTGGCAGCAAACCTTGCAACTTTGTTGTATGTATGTTCTAATTTATCATGAGATTAGACTGGAAGGATGTAAGGAGGCAGTGTAGAGTAGAGTTGGTAGTAGGAGGGCTTGTGGTAGGGAGAGTCTGGAGACATTGCTGAGTAATTTTTTTGTGTCTGTATGGTAGGCCTAATTTTTGGTGTGCTTTTATTATGCACTGCTGAATATGTAGCTCAAACCTTAGGTGATCATCAGTTATGACACCTAGGTGTTTAGTGTGAGATTCGGTAAAGATGATTGTATTGTTTAGGGAAGAGACTGAGAAGGTGATGTTGCATGTTTTTTGGAAGGAATAGAAGACGTTTTGTTTTCTTGGGGTTTAGTATAAGTTGGTTGGAGTTAAGCCAGTTTTCAATAGAGAGAAGAAACTCTTGGGTAAGGCTATGAAACTGAGTGGTATCTTCAGAGCAGGAGATGATAGTGGAATCATCAGCATATTGAATAACAGTTGAAAGTTGTCAAGCAGTGTGAAGGTTACTGATGAATATGTTAAACAGAAGGGCTCCAAGGATGGAGCCCTGGTGTAGGAAGATAGGTTAGATTTCCATTTCACAGCTTGGAATCTGTTAGTAAGGTAGCTAGAGAACCAGGAGAGAGTAGAGTTAGAGAGGCTGAGAGATGCTAGCTTTGCTCGGAGTAAACTATGAGACCCAGTGTCAAAGGCTTTGGATAAATAAAGAAATAAGCAGGAGACAAGCATGTTACTATAACAAGTTGTGGCTATTGTGTTAATAAAGGATGTTAGAGCAGTAGTAGTGCTGTGTTTAGGGTGAAAGCCATGATGTGTGAAGGTTAGAAGGCTTTCTTTAACTATGTAATTAAGGAGTTGTCAGTGAATGCACTTTTCTAGGATTTTTGATAGTGGAGATAGTAGAGCAATGGGCCTAAAATTGGAAGGATCCGTTTCACTTTCAGGTTTGGAGGTATCCACTGGTTTACAGAACACACAAGACAGACTGGGATGGGGATGGATACAAAAGGCTGGGGGACACCATAATTGGGGATAGGTAGTGGGCATTGGAGGTGCACCCATGTCTAGCTTGAGAACAGTGAAAACTTAGCCCTCACTATCAGAAATGTCATTTCTGTCTCCTGCAGCAGCTCCTTGGGTCAGAGCCAGATGCAGCATTATCTATGCAATGTGATGCAGGACCTTTTAATATCTGCCAATATATGCACAAAGACCCCTCTCCATTATACCCACCACCAGCCTTGTCAGCTTCTGCTGGGTGACAAAATCATGTCCTCCACTACTACTGTTCCTAGAGGGTAGCACTGTATCAGCAGCTAGGACAGAGCTGCCTGCATACTTTGAGCATTAGGGTGGAGGTTGTGGAGGCAACACTGGCAGGTTGTGACTCTGAAGTGCTGGGTGTTTGTGCTGCCATCTGTGATGGTATGATGAGCCAAGCAACAGTGGTAGGTGTACCTTCCTGTGATGTTGAAGGCTAATTTTCACTGACAAGTCAGACAAACAGCAGATCATTAATAAATTATAACTCCCCCTCCACCCCTCCCAAAAAAGAAGAGAGAAAGAAAGGGTGGGGAGAGACAAAAAAAGAGATAATGAGAAACATGGCATGTCATAGTACTGTCTATTTTAAACAATCTTGGTTTTGTGATACATAAAAATTTATGATAATTTACTGTTGTACACCTTTGCAACATCCATATATGATGTAAAGGTATTTATGTGACATCAAATAAATGCCACTGCTCTGATATAAGAAACGGCTGCATTTATTTTAGTATGACTGATTGGATTTATGCATCTTAAATTAATATTACAATTACCATAATGTAATTCTTCCTGACAGAATGCTGATTAGATCTTATAAATAATTATCAATTAAAAAAACAAAATGCTACTTTTTGGTGCAGAAACCACACACAATAAACTGGTATTCTAATCACCTTATGCAAGAATCAAGAGTTATTAGGGAATGCATAAATGCTTAAGATGAAGAATGAGGTATGCCTGCTCAAGATGCTAGTGATTGATGGAACGAAAGTAACAAAATGGCTTGGATTTTTTAATGAATCATACTTTCCCTGTGCTGCCTCTCTGAGGTGAGTCCATCTCTCCTGGCAAGCCTCATGGTTTGCAACTATCTCCTCTGCAGCTGTACAGCACAAAAAGATAGTTATGTTCATAATCTCAAAAGCACAATGTTGCCTACATTAAGATTGAAGATATAGCTAACCTACTGGCCAATAAATTTACATCTAACTTTACCTCTCTCCCTCCTTAATCTGTCCCTCAGAATATACTTGAAACTAGCTCACCTCCAGCTACCACACAAGACCAAGTCCTAAAAGGATTAGTAAAACTAAAAGTACTGCATTGATGGGTCCTGACAATATCCCTAGAAGAAACTTAAATTGCATGAAGCATGAATTAGCCACAACCCTAACAACACTGTTCAATCTCAGCCTCCATACAGATTTTGCACCAAGCGAATGTTGAACCACTACAGTCATTTCCCTTTATTAGGGAGGATGGTTCACAGACTCAGGCAATTACAGACCCATAAGTCTGATCAGCCTTACATGCATAGCCATGGAAAGGCTTATCATAGAATTAATCAATAAGGACATAGGGAACCTCCAGAACATCTTAGCTTGGATTCATCAAGTGCAGGTCCTGCTTTCTTGACCAAAGCCAATATTTTTGAAGAGGTGACCAAAGCAATGGATGAGAGCAAAATGGTTCACACTGCATACCTCAACCTGGCCAAAAGCTTTAGACACAACTCCCCACTCAGGCATAGTGAAGAAAAGATAAACTGTGAATAAACCCATATGTCACCTACTGGATTTCTAACTGTCTCACAGAGATAACCAAAACACGGGAGGTTTCCTCCACAAAGAGACTGGTCACCAGTTGAGTCACCCAGGGCCTTGTCCTGGGACCTCTTCTATTTGCTATCTATGTTTCTGAATTTAATACCAGTACCAAAGGGCTCTGGCTGACTAAGTTTGCAGCTGAGTGCAAGCTAGGAGCAGTCACTGAATTCCCAAATGACTTAGCCATCCTGCAGGAAGGTTTGTCTAAAACAAACAACTGGTGTCAAAAGCATGGTCTGAAACTAAATGTCAAAAAATGCATTATTGTATACTTTGGGAAGTCATCTACACCAGAAAACTACCACATTGACAATACTCCCCTAAGAGATGACCCACTAGTTTGATTTGGGAACGTACTTGAACCATGACCTAATTTTAGACCAACAGGTGTCTAGTCTTGTAAGGAAAACTTTATATATTACACAGCTTATAAACAAAGGGATTGTGTCTAGATCTAGCAATGTCATTCTTCCCTTTACTCAGCACTGATTAGGCCAGTCATTGAATATAATTCCCCCGTGGCATGTACCTTTCCAGACACATGCAACAACTGCAAAGCCCACAGAGATACCTTGCTAAAAGGATACAAGGCCTGAAGAACATGTCCTATATGAACTGACTCAAAGCCCTGTCACTATACTTGGTATCCTACAGACTGCTAAGAAGTGACCTATGTCTAGCATACTAGGCATCCTCGGACCCATTACTGATGGATTTCTGCACATCAGCAAGTCAAATGGTATCAGAAATACTCAGTCTAGGGGTCTAAATGCCTTCTGCAACATCAACAGAATAGTTTGGAGGGACAGGTGTATTTTTCACAGGATACTACTGATGTGGAACAGACTTCCCATTAACATAAAACAAAGTTCATCCCTGTTCATTTTCAGGTACAACTTATATCTATAGATGGACAATAGAATATTTACCCCAGAACTTCCCCCTGTACCACTTATGGACAGATGCAGCTCCTAAACACTTTATTCCATGCATGTGTCCCCTCAGATTATCTATGGTATGAGTCCAGTTATTCTCATTAGGGGCAATATATAATTACCAACCACGAGAGAGGTAAGGCTATTCTTTATCTGTATTGGACAGGTTATTTTAAGCACAAAAAGGGAAACTGGCTAGGCTTAAAATGACCCACAAGGGCAGCTAGCCTTGTACTTAGCTATGAAACTAAAAAAAGAAAAGATATATATATAGGTTCATAGGTTCATAGGTTCATAGGTAGGTACTAGGCTATCAGCCCAAGGGCCTATGTAAGCCTAGCCAACAAGGTTCCCTGGCTTACACCACCCAAGAAAGTTATTTTCCTGTGCCCCTGTCGAGCAGAGCCACATAAGTGATTCCTGGGGTGTATTTCCTATTTCCCATCAACTTATCAAGATTTTTCTTGAAGAGTGCTAATGAGGAACTTTGCTTGACATAGATGGGTAGCTTGTTCCAGAGTATGGGAAGTCTCTAGGACAGGAATCTATCCCTCCAGCATGTCCTGTTTATTGTGGTGATAAGGTTTAGGTCCCTAGAGCGTGTAGCTCAGAGGGATTGGGATTTATTTAGGTGTAGCATGTCCAACAGCTCTGGGTTTGACATAGCTTTATATGTTAAGCAGAGATCACCTCAGAGTAGATGATATGCTACAGATTAAAGCTGGAGTTTTTTGAGACAGTCAGTATAGGGCATCTGTTTGAGGCTAGTAATCCTCTTTGTGAGTTACTTCTGTGGCCTTTCCAGCTGCTGCAGATGTCTTGCGAGGTATATTCCAAAAGGGGCATTGTACTCTATAATGGGTCTAATGAGTGTCGAGTAGAGGGGAACAATGACCTCTTTTTTCCTAGATGAGAACCCTTTTGTAATGAGGTGTGCCATGTAGAAGAATTTCCTGACTACTTTGGCAATGTGATTATCACAGGAGAGACTACTGTCCACCTGGGTCCCCAGGTCTCTTATCACACATTTGGTGTTAAGTAGACTGATGCCTATGTGGTAGTTCATGGGTACAGAGTTTTTACCAAAGGGGGTGACAATGCACTTTTTGGCACTGAGCTTGAGGCCATGGCTATGAGGCCCTTCTGTAGGATGTCGACATCATTTGGGGACTCAACTATGGCTCCTAGTTTGCAGTCATCTGTGAAGATCATTAGCCAAAGGCCTTCTGTGTTAGCCTGTACTTCAGAGAAGTAGATACCAAACAGGAGAGGTCCCAGGACTGAACCCTGTGGTGCACTTGTCACTGGTTTGATGTCAGATTTGGAGTCTGCAACTTTTACAGTGTGGGTTCTGTCAGTGAGTCAATTGGCAACCCATCTTGTGAAATAGGGATTTATACCTAGTTTAGTGAGTTTATCTATAATTCCAGAATGAGGGATGGTGTCGAAAGTCTTGGCGAGGTCAAGATAGGCTGTGTGAACCACCTTACCCTTGTCTACAGCTTTGGTGATTGCTTCAAAGAAGTCGATCAGGTTCAGGAGGCATGATCTGCCTTTCACAAACTCGAACTGGGTGGGGTCCAGAGTTTGGAGGTTACCAATGTCTTTGTTTATGAGTTCCATGATGATACATTCCATGGCCTTACAGACAAGACTCATCAGTCTAATATGGTGATAGTTCCTGGGATCAGTGATGGCTCCCTCTTTGTGGAGTGGGATAACTGTTGCTGTGCGCCATTCAGTGGGCAAAAAGCCTGATGTGAGACTATGACTGAAGATGATGCTTAGGCGGGGAGCCAGTTTGTTCTGAAGTTCATGTAAAACGCAGCCTGGGATGTTGTCTGGTCCCATGGATGCTGTGTTTT
Organism: Protopterus annectens; assembly: GCF_019279795.1. NCBI lineage: Eukaryota > Metazoa > Chordata > Ceratodontiformes > Protopteridae > Protopterus > Protopterus annectens. The sequence continues at coordinate 449,180,556 of NC_056733.1, read as the reverse complement.
TGGCTTTAGAGAGTGCAGCTTTTACCTGCATAGTTGTGATTACAGGGACTCTGCATTCTTCCTGTATAGATATGGGCCCTTTAGGGGGTGAGAGGGGGGTAAAGATAGTACTGAAGCTATCTGCCAGGATGTTGGCAATATCTGTTGGTTCTGTAATTTTCATGCCGTTGTGCTATAAAACAGAACAGATCTGGGTGTTAAGATTGAGATTCTTGACATAGCTATAGAATTCTTTATGATTGTCCCTAGAATCAATGGAGATTTTGTTTTCATAACTAGCTTTGGAGGATCTTATAAGGGATCTCAGTTTCTTACTGAGGCTGACCAGGGAATTACTCCACTCATGGGATTTTACATTCTTTTGCAACAGTTTCGTCCTTCTGTTGTAGAGTTTGTTTATGGCAGGGGACCACCAGATTGGCTTCCTTTTTTTGGAGGGTAGTGTCTTGGTTCTGTGTCATGAAGTTCACCACTTCTGTCTTAAGAAGCATGAAGTTGGCTTTGGAGAAATTTTTTACCGTGATTTCCTTAATGGGGGGTGGGATGTGGATATCTAGGGTGATTAGCTTATGGTCGAATCTGACCAACGAGAAGTTGACTTCACTTGTGGAACACCGGTCACTCATGTTGGTAATGACTAGGTCTAGGATATTGTTGCCCCTGGTGGGAGTGTGGATAAGTTGATCCAGGGCATTGGAATTTATGAATTCCAGTAAGCATTGAGTGAAGCAGTTGGTACATGAGTAGTTTTCCCAGTTAATGGTGAGGTAGTTGAAATCGCCAATTACTAGGGTGTTTGGTTGAACCCTAATATTTTCCAGTATATCAAGAAAAGAGGAGTGGAAATCCTGGGGCATGGTGGGGGATCTGTAGCAAGCTACAATTTGGATTGCAGTTTTCAGCGATGAGCAAAGCAGCACGCTTCAAAACAAAGCACAAATCCAAAAAGAAACAACGGCAAAATAGCACAAAAAGAAGTTTAATCCACGAAGTAAAATCCACAGGATAAAATCCAATAAAACACACGAAAACAAGCTGTAATTAAGCTGTTATATAACCACAAGTGAGCGCTTTCATCTCCAAAGGGAGATTTCTTCAGACTAATGGTTACAACACACTGCTTCATTTAAATACTCTTAGCAATTAATGAGCTGCTTCAATTAAGCAATCCAATTAAAAGTTATCAGTTTAAAATGTGTTTAAACTACAACATTCTTATACTATTCTGTATTCCTGAAAACTAACCTAATGTTTAAAACCTTTCCTTTTTAAATACATAATGAATTCCTCTCTATTGTTTAACCCTGGCGGAAAACACGCATTCAATCTCACTTGCCAGCAGTATTCAAGCCACCCCAATTCTTCTTCAATATTTATCTTTATAACATTGGGATGAATAAAATCTATAACTAGACATTTAAAATTAGTCTTACATTTACTTTCTAAATAACGTTTTGCCAAAGCATTTTTGACATCTCCTTTGCCTATGGCATATTGATGTTCATAAATTCTTTTATACAATTCCCTTCCTGTTCTACCTACATAAAATGAGTTACAATCTACACAGATAATTAAATAGACAACATTTTTAGACTTACAAGTAAATCTGCCTGGAACATATATCTTAGTTTTGCCCACAAAAATAACATGCCTATCTGTATATAAATAACTACAATAATTACAATTAAAACATTTATACATTCCTTTTCTTTCTTCTACTGCTCTAATTTTATTTAATTTTCCTTGAAAAAAATCTTTAAAATTTTTTGCTCTTTTTTGCACAAACTTAGGTTTGTCACCTAACTTCTGTAATAAGTTAATATTGGTTTTAAAAATTCCCCAATTTTTTCTTACTATATTTTTAATAACATAAGAATCTGTACTATTTTGTACTGCCAAAGCAGTGGTAAAATCTGCTGAAGATGTTCTATTCAACTTCTTGTTCTCATTTTTATTTCTATTTACAATTTCTTCTGTCATAACTTCCTTAATCATTTCTTGGGGATAACCTCTACTTAACATCCTTTCACAGAAGTTATCAGCCTCTAGTTGAAAAATTTCATTATCATCTGTTAAATTACTTATTCTCTTTATTTGTCCTTTGACAATATTCTGTTTAGTTTTTTTTGGATGTAAACTTGAAAAATATAAATACATATTATTTTGAAATTCTTTTTTATATATTTTTGACACTAATTTTCCATCTTTTTTATATATAGTGAGATCTAAAAAATTAATATTTTCAGTATTGATATTATATGAAAACTTAATGTAAGAACAGACATTGTCAATATATTTCAAAAACAAATTTAGTTCTTCAACCGTTCCACTCCAAATAATTAGAATATCGTCAATAAATCTTAACATTTTGATGATATTTTTCACAAACCTATATTTGCTGTTTCCCAGCCTTGCATGAATAAATTGGCATAGCTAGGTGCTAAGGCCGCACCCATAGCTACCCCATTGACTTGGACAAACAATTCATCATAAAATTCTAAATAATTATAACTTAATACTAAATCTATCATTTCCATTAGCAAACTAATAGTATTTATAGAAAATTCTCTTGATTTCAATAGTTCCATTCTGACCATCTCCATACCTTCCTTATTAGGAATCATAGTATAGAGATAATTTATATCTAAAGTTACAAGTATATCAGATTCTGAGACCTTAATATTGTTAAGTTTTGCCATGCAGTCATAACTGTCCTTTATGTAAATAACTCCCTTTGGAACTACTTTCTGTAAATGTTTATCTACAAAAATAGACATCCCTTCTAGTTTACTATTTTTACTAGCAACTATTGGTCTTAAAGGGGGAGAATCTATGTTTTTGTGGCAATTATTGTAGTTATTTATATACAGATAGGCATGAGATTTTTGTGGGCAAAACTAAGATATATGTTCCAGGCAGATTTACTTATAAGTCTAAAAATGTTGTCTATTTAATTATATGTGTAGATTGTAACTCATTTTATGTAGGTAGAACAGGAAGGGAATAGTATAAAAGAATTTATGAACATCAATATGCCATAGGCAAAGGAGATGTCAAAAATGCTTTGGCAAAACATTATTTAGAAAGTAAATGTAAGACTAATTTTAAATGTCTAGTTATAGATTTTATCCATCCCAATGTTATAAAGATAAATATTGAAGAATAATTGGGGTGGCTTAAATACTACTGGCAAGTGAGATTGAATGCATGCTTTCCGCCAGGGATAGAGAGGAATTCATTATGTATTTAAAAAGGAAAGGTTTTAAACATTAGGTTAGTTTTCAAGAATACAGAATAGTTTAAGAATGTTGTAGTTTAAACACATTTTAAACTGATAACTTTTAATTGAATTGCTTAATTGAAGCAGCTCATTAATTGCTAAGAGTATTTAAATGAAGCAGTGTGTTGTAACCATTAGTCTGAAGAAATCTCCCTTTGGAGATGAAAGCGCTCACTTGTGGTTATATAACAGCTTAATTACAGCTTGTTTTCGTGTGTTTTATTGGATTTTATCCTGTGGATTTTACTTCGTGGATTAAACTTATTTTTGTGCTATTCTGCCATCATTTCTTTTTGGATTTGGATTGCAGTTTTGCCCAGAGTTAGTTGCACTTGGACAACCTCGGATGCATTATGCTGAGCAACTAGCCTGGAAGTGTGGATATCCTTAATGAGTATTGACACACCTCCGCCTTTGTTGTTCCGGTCCAGGTTAGGTGGCCGAAAAGTGTGGTATGAGTTATAGCCTGGTAATGCAGGGGTGCTCTCTAGAGCCTTGAACCAGGTCTCAGTCATTGCACAGATATTGATGTTCTCCATTTTAAGGAGTGCCTCGAATAAGTGCATTTTGAGATTTAGACTTCTAGCATTGAGTAGCATTACCCTCTTGTTTTGCTTGCCTATTCCTGTTACGGTGGTGAATTTGTCATTTGAACCATGCCTAAAAAGGCACTATAGGGGCAGCAAGAGCCTTAGCCAGTATCCGGAATCCAGGGGTGACAGGTGCAGGCCATCTCTGGCAAAGCATCGTGGTCTGTCGAACATGTCATCCCAGGCAGACAGATACTGGATCCCCGTAGAATGACACCAGAAGCTTAGC
>NC_056733.1:449136457-449173957 GCF_019279795.1 Protopterus annectens | reverse complement strand
AGTGTATAAATTTGGCTGTACCAGGTGGAATCAAAGTCAGAGCCTCAAGTAAAATCAAGCTGCCATGGTGGACTCCTAGCATCAACAAACTCTACCACAAGTGCAAAAAGTTGTTATCCAAGAAAACAAAGACCCAACAATGGAAAAGCACCCTCCTCAGCCTTAACAGGAAAATAAGATGACTTGTCAAATTGTCCAAGAGCTCCTTTGCAAGAAACCTAGCAAGTACTGCCAAGGATAACCATAAGGCCTTTTACAGCTATGTACGTAACCTAAAGGGTAGGAACCAAGCATGTGCAGAACCCGTGGCCAATGGTATCACACACAGTGACCGCACAGAGATAGCAAACCTTTAGGGGATAGGTTTGGTGAAAATTTTATTCATTTATCCCCTCTGAACTTACAACAAAACCTCCCCCAAACTCGCCTCCACCTTACATATCTGAAGAGCAGGTCCTCAAAGCCCTATCCAAGGCAAAGAGCATGGCCTCTGTGGGACCAGGTGACATCCCGGTTTACCTTCATATTGTCAGAAATGACAATATCGATCGCGCTTTTGTGCAAACCAAAAGTGTGAATTTTAAACTGCGAAAGTCTCCGTAGTTCGAAAATCAGCAAATCGAACAGCAGATTTGCTGATTTTTGAACTACAATGTCAATGACATATCGTAATGCAGGGGGGCAAGCCCCCCTGCACCCCCACACCCCCCTACATTAATATACTAACTACAGGGTCGCACTACAGTGGGGTAAGGGTTCATTTCCTAATCCCTGTTATAGTGCACTCCGCACCTAAAACGTTGAATCTGCAATGAGCGAATGCCAATGTGCATTCGCTCATTGCACATTTGGAAAATTTTTGTTCGAGTTATTGCCAATTTGGGAACCTCCTTTCACACATAGTGGATTCTCCCAAGTGCATAATGCACTTGTGACGGTAAACCAACATCCCAGACTGTCTTCTAAACAGGTTAAAACATGAGCTATCATCATCACTAAGTACCCTTTTCAGTCAAAGACTAACCACGGGGTTTGTTCCTGCAGAATGGAGAACAGCTACAGTTATTCCCCTCTACAAAGGTGGCCTAGCAACAGACCCAGGGAATTACAGCCCCATAATCCTGACCAGCCTCATCTGTAAGGCCATGGAATGTATTATTATGGACCTCATAAATAAAAAATTAGGTGACCTCCAAACCCTGGACCCTACCCATTTTGGCTACCTGAAGGGCAGATCCTGCCTGTAAAATCTGGTGGATTTTTTTGAAAGTGTGATCAAGGCCATTGATGAGGCCAAATCTGTGCACACAGCATACCTCAACTTAGCAAAGGCTTTTGACACAATCCCATATTCAGGCATTACCAATCAACTTAGCAAACTGAATGTAAACCCCTTCATTGTAAGATGGATCACCAACTGACTGACAAACCAGACAAACACTATCAAAGTGGGTGACTCCACATCATCCAACAGACCTGTTACCAGCATGGTGCCACAGGGGTCAGTGCTGGGCCCCCTACTACTTGGTATATACTTCTCAGAAGTTCAGGACAAAACCAAAGGGTTGTGGCTGACCAAGCTTGCTGATGGCTGCAAACTAGGTGCAATCATTGAATCCCCAAATGATGTCAGTATACTCCAGGATGGTCTCACACAGAGCAACAACTGGTGTATTAGTCACGGTCTCAAAGTGAATGCAAAGAAATGTTTCGTCATTCCATTCATCACAATGTCCCTTCACACTATCAAATCAATAACAATACTGTAAGTACCCATGAAGTGATAAGGGACCTGGAATCACAGGTTGACCGTGAACTTAACATCAACCACCACATGCCTACCATTGCAACAAAAGATTTTCCCATACTTCACTTGATTAGTAAAGGCATCACTTTGAGAGCAAAAAAAGTTATAACACCCATATACTTGGCACTTATCTGGCCCATAATTGAGTGTAAATCCCCATTCAATATATACTGTACTAAGCATCTACAACAATTAGAGAGACCTCATAGGTTTCTAACAAAGAAGCTCAAAGGGCTTCCAGCATGTGCCGGACATGGACCGACTAAAATCCCTGTCACTATACTCTGTATTGTACAGACTTCTTAGGTAGACTTATGCCTGGACTATAGGGCAACCCAAGACTCAAACCTAATGAACTTACTGCATATCCATAAATCAAATTGGTCTAGGGTTACCCATTCCAAGGACTTAAATATGGCTTGTGACTTAACTAGGACATGCTGGAGGGATAGATTTATCTCCCAGTGACTGCCATGTCTTTGGAACAGGCTACCAAGTCATGTGAAACAGAGCACCTCTATGACACTGTTCAAGAGGAACCTGAATGAGTGGATGGGGCACAGTAATTTTTTTACCAGGGATAGCACCCACAACCCTCATGGACATGGGCAGTCATCATTAAATGCAATCCTGGATACCATCTAGTACCTTTATGGTATTACATTAGGTTGAAACAGCTAGGCCTAAAATGACCTCCAGATCGATAACCTAGTAATCTCCTATGATCCTATATTCATAACAAATTTATTGCACCCATCATACATATGCACATGAATTTTATATGAAATATATTTGTTATGTCTAGGAAGCTGGATACATAATAGGTTGTATTTATCTGTAAAACGTTAATTATACCTGCTAAATAGTACTGTTTCATTATGAAAGGCCTACTCATACATTGCTTGCAAGAAACAAGTTTAACATTATCTGTTTTCTTTACTGTTACAGTCCTATCAAAACATTGTGAGAAATGGGCTTCCTACACCCTTTTTAAAAAGTGCCTTTTATACCTGGATCCAAACCCTTAATAGGCTGTATTATTTATCTAAACTCACTTCCCTTGCACCTTTAGGTTCATAGGTAGGTACTAGGCTATCTGTCCAAGGGCATGTATAAGCCTAGCCAGAGTGTGTTGGCTTTTGCCACCCCATTGATAAATTAACTGATCCTCTGTCAAGCAGAGCCAATTAAGTGATCCCAGGGGTGTATTTTCTGTTACCCATCCACTCGTCAAGGTTTCTCTTGAAGCGTGTTAGTGAGGGGCTCTGCCTAATGTAATTTGGAATTTTGTTTCAAAGCATGGGGAGTCTCTGTGGCAGGAATCTATCCCTCCCGTATGTTCTATTTATTGTTGTGGTGAGCTTTAGCGCAATAGCACGTGTGGCTTGTAGTGACTTGGATTTCTTCAGGTGGAGCATGTCCATCAATTCTGAGTTGGACATGGCTTTGTAAGACAGGCAGAGATCACCTCTAAGTAAGCGATATGCTACTACATCGGACATATGTTTGAGACCAGTAATCCTTTTGGTGAGGTACTTTTGTGGTATCTCCAACTGTTGGAAGTGTCTTGTGAGGTACATCCCAAATGGGACATTGTACTCTATGATGAGTCTGATGAGTGACGAGTAGAGGGGCACTATAACCTCTTTATTTTTAGATGTGCACCCTTTAGTAATTAGATAGGCCACATAGAAGGATTTCCTAACTACTTTGTCAATATGATTGTCAAAGGAGATATTATTATCTACCTGGGACCCCAGATCTCTTATTACCTCTTTTGTATTAAGGGGGCTGCCACCTATGTGGTAATTCATGGGCGTTTTGTTTTTCCTAAATGAGATGACTATGCATTTTTTGGCATTTAGCTTGAGGCCATGTCTTTGACACCAGGTGTCCATCTCAGTAAGGCCCTTTTGGAGGCTGTCCATGTCAGCTGGAGAGTCAATTATGACTCCCAGTTTGCAGTCATTGGCAAACTTGGTTAGCCATAGTCCTCCTGTGTTTGCCTGTACTTCTGAGTAGTATATGCCAAACAGTAGGGGTCCCAGGACCGAGCCTTGTGGGACACCACGTGTGACTGGTTTATAGTCGGACCTGGAGCCCACTATTCTTACCGTGTGAGTTCTGTCTGTAAGTCAGTTGGCAACCCATCTCATGATGTAGGGGTTTATGTTCAGGCTGGTGAGTATTTCTGTAATACCCGAGTGGGGAATGGTGTCAAAAGTCTTGATGAGGTCAAGGTAGGCTGTGTGAATAACCTTTCCATCATCTATGGGCTTGGCGACTGTCTCAAAAAAGTCAACCAGGTTTAGTAGGCATGAGCTGCCCTTAACAAAGCCAAATTGGGTTGGGTCAAGTGTTTTGAGGTTCCCAATGTCTTAGTTAATGAGTTCCATGATGATGTGCTCCGTAGCCTTGCAGACCAGGCTAGTCAGGCTTATGGGGCAATAGTTAATAGGGTCAGTTGTGGCCCCTCCTTTGTGGAGTGGAATAACCATTGCTGTGTGCCATTCTATGTGCATGTAGACTGTGGAGAGGCTGAGGTTGAACAGCGTGTTTAGGTGGGGGGGGTTAGTTCGTTCTGTAGTTCATACAAGACGCAGCCTGGGACGCCATCTGGCCCCATTGACGCTGTGCTTTTGGCTTTTGAAAGGGCTATTTTCACCTGTGTGTCTGTGATTTCTGGGACACTAGACTTTTCCAGTATTGTTGTGGGCCTTTTTGGGGGTGAGGGGGGGGGTGAAGTTTGCACTGAATCTATCTGCCAGGATGTTGGCAATATCAGTAGGTTCAGTATATTTTGTGCTATTTTGCACTAGTTTAGTGCATATCTGCAAGTTGCCACTTAGATTCTTAACATAGCTAAAGAAGGCTTTGTGGTTATATTTTGAATCCTCGGCTATTTTTTTTCGATGTTAGCCTTGGATGATTTTATGAGGGACCTTAGTTTCTTACTGATACTGATCAGGGATGTCTTTCCTTCTTGGGATTTGCTTTTTTTCTGAACTAGTTTCCTCCTTTTATTGTATAGCCTGTTTATGGCAGGGGTCCACCAGACTGGTTTCCTTCTCATAGAGGAGTGAGTCTTGGTTTTGCTAGGGATGGCACGATCCATGCATCCTTGTAGGTGCTCATAGAATGCATTTGTAAAGGTTTCTGCATCTTGGGCAGCGTTATCCTTTAGCATGGGGACTGTGAAACTTACCGCCTCTGTCTTAAGTAAGGTGAAGTTTGCTTTAGAAAATTTTTTTACTGTGGTTTCCTTAGTTGGGGGTGTTGGTGTGATGTGGACCTCCAGAGTGATTAGTTTATGGTCTGATCTAACCAGTGACGGGTTGACCTCCGGTGAGGAACACCTGTCGCCCATGTTTGTGATGACCAGGTCCAATATGTTTTCACCTCTGATAGGGGAGTTTACCAGCTGATCCAGGGCATTTGAGTTGATGAATTCCAGGAAGCGCTGGGCCTGAGAATTTGTACTCAAGTAGTTTTCAAAGTTAATGGTAGGGTAATTGAAATCACCCAATATCAGGGTGTTCAGTAGGACCTTCTTGTTTTCCAGTGTCTCCAGAAAGGTGGAGTGGTGGTCCTGCGTCATGAAGGCTGATCTGTAGCAGGCCACAATTTTCATTGCTGATTTGCCCGATGTTAGTTGCACATGGGTGATCTCAGAGGTATCATGCTGTGCCACTAACCTGGAGGTGTAGGTATCCTTGATGAATACAGATACACCCCCTCCTTTTGTGTTTCGGTCCATGTTCTGTGGCTGAAACGTGTGGTACAAGTTGTAGTCCGATAGTGCTGGGGTGTTCTCTGGAGCCTTGAACCAGGTTTCAATTACTGCACAGATGTCGACATTCTCCATACTGAGGAGTGCTCCGAGCTCGTGCATTTTGAGATTTAAACTCCTGGCATTGAGTAGTATAACCCTCAGTTTGTTGTTAATTGTGCTGTTTACGGAGGTGGGTTTGACTTTTAAGCCTTGCCTAAAAAAGGCGCTATGGGGGCAGCAAGAGCCTTGGCCAGTATTCGAAAGCCTAGGGGTGACAGGTGCAAGACATCTCTTGCGTAGCAACATGGCTTGTCAAGCATGTTGTCCCAGGCTGACAGACACTGGATCCCTTTTGAATGACACCAGAAGCTTAGCCAATTGTTGAAATTGATCATTTCTTTCTTTATACTGAGGTATCATTCTTGGTGACGGCAGGATGCTGCTCAGGGTCAGGGTCATACCAGCCTAGGCTACATGATCAGAGAGCTCTTCCATGCCTCTTTTCATGTAGTCCACAGAGATAGTTATATCACTTGTGGAATTATTCCTCTTTGTGCTCTCAAGAGTGCTAAAGAAAGTGCACTATTGCTGGCAGTGTTTGAGCTACTTAAGCCAGCTGAAACTAAATGTTTCACTTTTTTTCCTTATTTAGGGATCCCTGTTTGTGCATTGCCATGCAGAGAGCAAATGTACATTTTAAATGAATAAAAATGGATAACTAAATATTGTGAATTAATTGCAAAGCAATGCTTCATGAGCCTTATTTCTCACGATTCACTTCAGTTACTTCAGAATTTAACATCTGTCAGATGCATTTGCTGAAGTAAGTACTCTCCCTGTTACAGATAGGGAAGGGTGCACAACAATGAAAGGCAGGTTTGAGCTACTTAAGACAGCCAAAACTAGGTTTTTAGTTTTTTTCATTAGGTAGTGAACCCTGATTGTCTACTGCCTATAGGAGAGCAAATGTACCTTAAAATGAATAAAGCAAATGAATAAGTAAATATTCTGAATAATTGTAAATTGATCTCTAAATAGGATTCTAACACTGTTTCATGTGCATTATTTTTTTTCTGTTCACTTCAGTTACACCATGCACCACAGAACTTCTGATAGGAGCATTTACTGAAGTAAGTAGTCTCCCTGTCATGGAGGCACACCACAACTCCAGCCATGTTTGACCTATGCAGCCAAAACTAATTTTTTTCACTTTTTTCCTTAGACAGTGACCCCTGTTTGTAGACTGCCAAGTGGAATGCAAATGGAAAAAACATTAGAAGAGGAATATCTGATAGAGAATTTGTAGAAAGTAAATGAAATGCAGTGCATGGGTATATGTAACAATGGCCAGAGCAGGAAGTGCAGTCAAATGAAAAATTCTTCCTTCTCACTTCTCCTTGCAACATTAGACATATACTTTAGGGAACACATCATCAGTCTTGTAGTTAATGACAAATAAAGTGAAAGTGCACACACTATTGATCTCATCCTGTTAGCAATAGTGACAACAGGTGATTTCTAAACAACACCATGATAGTATCACAAAATGTGATTAAATATGTATTCAGACAACCCTCTGTAAAAGTATCATGTAACTGGAATTGAACCATGCATAAGATATCTTTTGTCTGTAAACTCACTGTGCTAATACCTTATGCAACAGAAAAAGTTACCTGTCAGGTGTATTTTCTTCCCTGAGTATTATCCAGACTGCTGACAGCTACACAATGCTTCCTGGCTGGTTTGTACTACATATGGCAGCCTAATCTAAATGTTTCACTTTTTTCCTTAAGCCATGAAAGTGATTTTTGCACTGCCAAGCAACAAGCAAATGATACAAGAAAAATAAAGTAGCATAAAAATATTGTAGATCCAACATTTTTCATGTACATCTTTAACAAAATTTGATATGTTGCAAAATGGACTTGAATGGATTTCAACCCTCAAAAAAAAATGGTATTGAAAGCAATCATATTTCACTATTTCCCAGAGTTTCCACATTAAAAGGCATATACTAGCAAGGTGATAAATAATTTAGATGTAATGATAATGTGACATTGTATCAAGTCACATTGGAAGTGCAATACAAACAAGTTATAAAAGTTGTCTTTTCACATTTGACTCTGAAAGTCTGATTGATTGGGATATGGCAAACAGCAAAGGCATGTACTCACACAATATTAAACAAAGACTGCAAACAATGGAGTTGCATCCCTTTCTTTCTATCCTTATCTATGTTTACATACTAGCAACTCTGTCTCTGTTTTCTTGCCATATGTTATCTTTAACAATGCTTAAAGTACTTATTTTAATATGAACAGCATTCCCTACTAATACGTAACTGCGGACATTAAAGCCAGCATTCCAATGATAGTACTCTCAATTTCCTAAATCAGTCAAAGCACTTGAATTTTTTTTTAGGTATCTTCTTCCTGACACATCCTAAGTATGCATATATCAAAGAGGGGAGACTGTGAAAGCTGATTATTCCTGCAATCATGGTAATCAGACACACCTGCAAGCCATTAACAGGGAACACTTCTCAATGCATGCCCTTTTATAGTTTAGGTGTGTTCATGTAATCATGTACCTCCTTATACCATGTTTACATTCCCTACACTTAGTGCAGCTTTTGGTATTCAGGAATACTAATGATCTCACACCTCATCCGCATACTCACAGTGTTCACAGGCCTGACTCTGCACTATATAAAGGTAAACATGCAGGTAATGCCTTATATCATACTGGGGAGAGTTTTTGAAATGCAGAGTTTGATACTGCTGGTAATATAAGACTTTGGGAGATTTATCTATTTTCTACAGAGCTGCATTGTCAAGGTATGTTGCTATTTCTTAACTCATTCCTTTCAGTTTAACATTAAAAGGTGAAGTGCAGTGACTAGTGTAAAAGCATTTGTATAATTCTAAATTTATTCACATTTATTCTTTCCTTTTGCCATGAAAATGTCTGCATTTGTGCAATTATGCTTCTCAATGCTACATGACAAAATTATTAGTTTATTTTGTATGTCTTGTTTGCACACTGATTGCAATGATTATGTTGTAAGTATGTAGGAAAGTCTAGCATTTTTATATGCGTTAGCAGGAAAATAAAAACAATTGCTGTTTTTGGGTATTTCTAATGGACTGCAATCCACAGCAGTAGATATGACAGTTATAACAATATGGTCTTAGTTTTTTAAGCTGCATTTATAATGGTAATTGTTCATACAATAATCTGTTACTAAGTTTAAATCTGTGTTATCTCAATTACAGAAGTGTTATAAGATATGTGCCGATAACTGAGATTTAAATATATTTGTTGGGGAGGCTTGTAGGGGGGTGGATTGTGGGGAGGTCTAACTTATGTGTAGCCGTAGTGAGCATTCAACACATATAAATTGTTTCTGAGCATGTTGGATGCATACAGTCTCACAGAACGGAGGACAGAGCCACCCTGTCCATTTATTATATATTTATTTTTAGTGTTTTTCTGTTTCATCTCATACAGGGATATGGCACCCAAGATAACAGCTATACCCTGTAACTCACCATATCGTGCTGCAGAAAATGAGGTAATTATCCTGGCCTTAAGTTACCATGGAGCTTTTCTGTCAGGGAAAGATAGAGGTGATCAATCTGTCTGAAACAGGATATGGCAGCAGGTGGTCAATGACCTTAATGCTGTCAGAGGTCATAGGAGAACCTAATCAAAGATTAGACACCAGGCAATTGACATGGTGACGTGCCCATCATAGAGACACTGTGATTGCCCAGTAACAGGTGGCTACAGGGGGTGGACCTGCTACCACACCACCACTAACTGAAGCTGAGGAGTCCCTGTCCACTATCAGACATCAATATAGCTCATCAGAGGGTTCCACCAGATTTCTTGACATTGGTGCACATCTGGAAGACAGAGCTAGAGTGACAGAAGCAGATCTTCCAGATATACAAGAAGCAGGTGGCATTGTTATATCTTTATATGCATATATCCAAGATGTATGATAATATATATATATATATATATATATATATATATATATATATATATATATATATATGTATATATATATATATATATATAGAGAGAGAGAGAGAGAGACATTGATAACTGTGAGTCAGACTACAGTCATACAGAAATAGTGGTGTTTACTTTGGGTTTTTGGGGGACAGCTAACTGTTCTGTAACTTTTAGGACAATATTTTTAATCTGCACTTGTGAAGGAGATTGTTCTGTTTTTCTTGTTTTGTTATTATTGTGATACTTAGCATATTTCTTTTCCTTTCCATTCCTATCATAAAGGCACTTCCGGATTGCAGCGTCCAGCTGACTTACACATGGCAAGCACATATTTGTTTATTGTTATTACTGTATACAAGGTAGATTCCGGACTGTAGGACAGAAAAATTTTTGAAGCTTTAGCATCTGTTAAGAAGTTTAACATGCCTTTGTTATAAGGAAAATATGTGATCATTTTTCTTCTCCATTTTTCTGTTTGTTGTGTTTGCTTGTTATCATAGGTGATCCTGAGAGTGGCACTATGGAACTCCTACCACCTGATGTTGGAGTATTGGTAGCCTCTAATGATCATATTGGTGATAAACAGGCACAGTCTTGGGGTGCAGAGAGCCAGTTTGACACTGAGGTTGTGACTACCACATCTCCTGTCTATGTTTCTGACAAAATAAGGATACCTATGCATACCCAGGTCACAAAGAACTCTGATATAGGACAGGTTGAGGATAACACAGTTGATCAAGCTAGTCAGGTTACTGCAGTTGTAGAGCCATTTGCATCTCTTGATAGCCACCATTAGGTCATGGTACCACACAGTAGGGTTAGTAGGGCTGCATGGAGGATGCCTGCTGTCTTCTGATGCAGGTGTCATTAGGTGCCACCAGATATATGTTTAGTGCTGTAGTAGAGGCACAGGCACATTCCACCATGGAAGAAATGGTGTGACCAGAAAGCTGCTCAATCTTCTGGCATTAGCAGACATGGTAATTTAAGATACTGCTCCCACAGTGATGCTTCATCTACTGCTCCATCAGTGATTCCACCCAGATATCATAAGCCATGGTGTTGTGGTTATGGATTTAGTCTGGATGGGAGCTCATCCAGCAGACATTGTTCATGTTTGGGTAGCACCCCGACTTCTAGACATGGTCATGGAAGTTGCAGAGCAGCTCATGGCAGAGGTGGTTCTTGGGGTCAGGGGTAATGATGCTGAGTACTCTTCCATGAACAGATCACACTTGTCCAAATTGTCATAATGTAGTGCTAGCACAGTGTTTGATTTGTCTCATGCAGACACACACACAATGAAAAAATAATTCACTTGGCCATACCTCTTTACACACATGCAAACTATCTAGAAAGCACTGTTGACTGCTATATATCTGTTGTTACTGGCCCTGAACACTGTATAATCTGAAAGATACATGTTTCTTACTTGCACATGCTCACTTCCTTAGCATCATCCTTGCTCTCCTGCCCCCCAGCCACCCTGTGCAAATGGTGATGACTGTGCCCTGTCCTTTGCACATGTTCTTGTGACTTACAGTTGCTTATAAGTCTGATGCACACAGTGCACGGCTGATGCTTGCTTATTCACAAGACTGGATTTATCAAAATGTATTGCAGAGCTAAAGTTCTTAATTTTTTGTTTCTACTAATTTGTGAATAGATTACTTCTACAGTATATTGTTGTACCACATTCTTCTTCAGTTAGTTTTGTCATTACAGCTTTGGAAGCATTAAGTACTTCAGTCTTGTTTCTTGGCAAAGTTGTGCAAATGAGGGTATAATTGATCTATGAATGGTGGTCAAATGAAATGCTTGATATGAACTATTGGTTCTAACATGTAACTATATTGCAAAGATCTTACAGAGAAGATATTACTGACATTATAGTGCACTTCAGATAAAAGGTTCTGCTTAGGGGTGTATATTTCCATATAAGTGTAATCAATAGGTTCCACACTTACCTTGTCATTACAACAGGTAACAATTGTGGCCTTGGGGGTTATCCCTGACTGACACTATCAGAACCCACCCATAACATATTTAGGGGAAGGTTATGGTGTTTGACAGGCATCAGTTTTCATATGTGTATATGCATGTGATTTTAGGCTTTGAGCTAGATAGTGACTGTGTGTGCTATCCTTTGCCTGTATACCAGAGCCAAGGCATACTGTGCATGTCTCCATCTGCAGCACAATCTGCAGATGGTGGTTCTCCCTCAGACACCTCATCTGTACCTGCTGGTGCTACTGTCAACCCTATCTGTGGTCTTTGAAACAGTGGTCCTACCCCTTGCTGTCCTTGTTGAAACTGTTTCCTGCTAATGATAATGTGTAACATGGCATAGACTGTAAGTATTCTGGCACAGGTGCACATGTCATACTGGAGTGCACCCCCTAATATGTCTAAACAATGAAACCTTGATTTAAACAAACCAAACACATGCTCTATGATATTCCTAATGTGAGCATGGGCCTCATTGTATCCTTGCTCAGTGGGAGTGTATGAGTTTCTCATGAGTGTCATGAGTCAATGCTCCAGAGCATAATTGTATCCCCCAATAGATGCCCTTGAGGAATATCATCCCTAGCAAACCTGGTGTACAATTCACAGGTATTCCTGCCTGAATTACCTGCACAGACTTTGTAGATGATCTGTTGGGCACTACAGGCAATGTAACAGTTTATAGAGTGGATGTTAGTTCTGTTGATGCACCTCCTTCTCCGTTCCCTAGATAGGGATTTTATTTTTATGGGTGCATGCAATCTATGGCCCCCAGAACATCAGGGAAGTGTACTATTGTATAGACTTCCTACATGGTTTTTGCTCTCTCATCTGGTGTTCTTGGGAAACAGATATGCTCCCTTGCATGTAGTAGCATTGCATTTAAAAGCTAATGTAATATTCTAAAGGCTGATTCTTGTGATACCTCTAATATATTGCAAAATCACAAAGAATAAGCCACCAAGTCTGGAACAACAAATTAATTTATTATAAAGCGCTTTTTGTCCACACCAAATAGTCAGACTTCATCAGATACGGGTACTTAATCCACAAGAAACAGTTCAAATAACCCTCTCAGTAAGTCACATGACATCCCAGCTTAGTAAATCACATGACATCCCAGCTCAAAATTTATAGTGCTAGTCACATCTATTTAAGGAATAACAGCATATTTATATTTAAAATGACCATATTAATATTTCTAAAATCAACAATTACACTAGTTAAAACAAAAATATGTTAAACTTCTGTCCAACAATTTAATAGAACAGTAAGTATGAGTATAAAACTATAAAATGTAAAGGTATATTTAGGGGGAAGGTCCCCAATACTATCTCATTAGATTTTTCAATTTCAAAATACACATTAGAGAACACATATCACTGAGTCCTGGGTGGTTATAGGCATTGAATTGAATTTGCCAAATAAGTTCTAGTCTTTCGAGTTCTAACTGGATAGTGCCTCCCCTAGGATTCTGTGCCACCTAATCTATAACTCAAAATTGAAATGTGTGTTCAGGATTCATAAAGATATGATTTGCCAAAGCATTTTCCATTTTTTATCTACTGATACTATATACATGCTCGCAGACTCTATCCTTAAGCCTTCTTTCTGCTATGCCTATGTAGACAGATTCACACAGCTGACACTTGGCTAAATAAACCACAATAGTAGAGTTACAGTTGTGTTTCATTCTACAGGTTATGCTATTATTGTTCACTATTGTTGTGAGGCCCACATCCATGTATCTACAGTAATGGCAATTCCCGCATTGCTTCATTCCTGCATAAATTGAGTTGGATTTAGTGTTTCATTTGAGCAGATTTTTAAAATCGGTAGCTCTTCTCAAAATAAATTTAGGAGTAGGCCCCAATTCCACTACTAATGCCTTGTCTTCTGTGAGAACATTCCAGTTTTTGCAAAATATATCTCTAATGTATCTAAAGTCCAAGTTAAATGTTGTGACAAAACCTATATTAAAGTTACATTCTGAAGCAAGAGTTGTTGTTACTACATGTATTGGCTCCTCTGACTGTATGGTATCTGGAGAAGAACTGTTTGCATCTGAATTATGTTTAAAATTGACCTATAAAAAAACGAAAGACTAGAAATTATTTGACAAATTCAATTAAATGCCTATAACCACCCAGGACTCAATGATATGTGTTCTCTAATGTGTATTTTGAAATTTAAAAATCTAATGAGATAGTATTGGGGACCTTTCCCCTAAATATACCTTTACATTTTTAAGTTTTATACTCATACTTACTGTTCTATTAAATTGTTGGACAGAAGTTTAACATATTTTTGTTTTAACTAGTTTAATTGCTGATTTTAGAAATATTAACATGGTTATTTTAAATATATACTGTTATTCCTTAAATAGATGTCACTAGCACTGTAAATCTTTAGCTGGGGTGTCATATGACTTACTGAGAGGATTATTGGAACTGTTTCTTGTGAATGAAATACTTGTATCTGATGAAGTTCGACTATTTGGTATGGACGAAAAGCGCTTTATAATAAATAAATTAATTGTTCCAGACGTGGTGGCTTATTCTTTGAGATTTTGTAGTTGATTTTCTTATGTTTCATTGGAATAAGTTTCTCTTTCATGAATGATGGCAACTAAAGTGCTGGATTCAACCCCTAAATTGTTTTCCAATATTGGAAGAGATGCGGATGATTTACGCAACCTTACCATCCTAATTTAAGCTCTTTCCCAACAAGTGGAAAGGCTTAGTCACAGGTTGGATTTGCTTAACCCAGCACAACAGCAACAACAACAATAAGACTCAACTCACTCTACACAACCTAACAGTGGAAATGCTTCTTCTGGTGTTTTTTGATGTTAAACCAAGCTACTTCTCAAATTCAAAATGTGAATTTGCAGAATAGACTTACCAACCAACTTAATAACCCAGCACAACAACCAATGAATGAAAACCTATCCCCAAGGCTTATTGGGTTACAAACTTTAAAGGACTGGCTAACTTCACCATTGAGCTTTAATGCATCTAATCCAACACAAACAATGGGGAACTCGGCCAGGGACAAGGTGAATATTTCTGATCTGTTAAATATATTTGACCAGAATTTGTTAAAATATAAAAATTGCACCTAGAAATCGAATATTTTCAGGAATGTATAAAACTTGAAATAGTACCTAAAGGGCTAAGAATCTATCAGTATTCCACAGGTTTAGTCCCTGATTTACAGTTTCACTTGGAGTATTTAGCAACAGGGGCTGGACTTGCTTGACTTAATGTGCAAGCAGTAGAACCTGTTTGCAGGAGAAAATAACAGATGTAATTTCCATACTGGATGTTCAGATGAAAACTCACTTGGTCTTTGACCTTTATAGATCCAATTATGCAGGTATCTTTCAGAGTATAGACGAACACATTAACAAAATCAAACTAACTAAAGTCAAGAAATTAGAAAGGGATCAGGCTTAGTACCTAAATGGGATGTTCCACGCCCCCCTACATCACAAGCATGGAACGTCAGAATAGGTGGTGACAACTTTGGGCTCAGTGTCAATCACGCTAGTAAATAAGGGAATAGTGAAGAAGCTGTGTCTACACACACTGACTGTGAGCCGGTTTCCAACTATGGCTATGAAAATCGAGAGCAAAATGAAATTTTGAGAAGGAGCGAGCATTTATAAAGCCAACTAACACGCTCCAATTTTAATGATAACCAGCACAACAGCAATAACAAGCCTCCTCAAAACGCTTCCAACCAGGGTTTTACCAGAGCAAAATACCAGCACAAATGGAACCAATGGAAGAAGCACAACAAATGGAGGTAAACAACTCAGCAGAAATTAATGACATTACTTAGGGAAGTAATCTTTTGGCTATCAAAAATACTGAGGGTGACTTTTATATTTACAGCTATTCCACATTTGATGTGACTGTTGAACTTTTGTCTAAGGGGCTGACCTTCATTCCCTCAAAGACAATGGACATTGTTAAATGTATTTTAGACCTGAAACGTTTTGTAAGAAAATTAAATTTAAAAGCTCTTCTAGGTAATACTAGTTTAGAGGACCAACAGTTTAGGATAGCCAGCTTGTTTAATCCACCACTGCATACCCTTTTACATACTTTTGAATGAGTTTGTGAACTTGATTTCAGGATGTTACAGTCCACCACTAAAAGGTCCGCAAGTAACTATAACTTGAGTAAGGATGAGCAAGCCTGGCTTAATTTGGTAAGGTCAACTAATGTCAGAGTTATGAAACAAGATAAGGATGGGGGCTGGTGTTCATGGACTCTGACGATTATAATAGCAAGATTGAATCTATTTTGAATGCTGATTCTTACCAATTAGTTTAATTAAATGAATACAATGCAGCTAATCAACATATAAGAATTTATATTAATGACTTGTACATTGAAGGAAAAATAGATGTACATTTATACAACTACATGCAGATACTGGCACCTATGGCACCAGTCATGTTTGGAGTCCCTAAAATTCATAAGGACCTTCAAAATCCACCACTAAGGCCCATTGTAGATGGTAAAAATTCAGCTACATACGCATGTGGAAAAGTGGTGGATTCAATGCTGAAAAAAATATGTACAAACTGAGGCACAAATCTGCTGGGACTGCTGGACATTTCTTAAAAAAAAATGAATGTACTTGACTTCAACTCACAATAAAATGTTCTTACAGTGGATGAAAGAAACCTTTATACATCCATACCACGCAACCTAGGCATAGAATGGGTGGGAAATATTTTAAGGAGCAAAGGCACCCAAGCACATATATTTCCTTGACTGAAGAATTATTAGACATTATACTGTCCAACAATTTCATTCATTTTAAAAAGAACTTTTATTTTCAAACAATGGGAGTAGCATTGGGGTCACCTTGTGGCTCCAGTTTTGTCAAATTTGTAATGGCTTATTGGGAACACACTTACATTTTCAACATCTAGGAAATTACCAGTCAAATAGTATATTTTACACGTTACCTGGATGACATTTTTTTTTCCTAATAAAAGGCAATGAACTGGTAGCCAAAAAACTTGTGCATTACTTCAACACCACCACCCAATTTTTAGAATTCACCCACAACTTTCATGAACATGAAATTTCCTTTCTAGATGTACAGCTAAGAAAAAACAATGGGGAGATATGAAGCTAAAATTTTCAGGAAACCAACTTATTCAAACACATTCTTGCACTACACAAGTGCCCATCCATACCACCAAAAAAAGATTGGTGGTTTAAGGGCAACTTGTATGGGCTGCTAAAATGGTAACTACTGAAATAGATTTCCACAATGAATGTCAATTTTTAAAACAAATATTTATGAGAACAGCCTATCCAACCTCATTATTGGATGATTTAATAGATGAAGTCAGGCCCAAAAGTCATAATGTTTTTTATAAGTCAATTTTAAACATAATTCAGACTGTAAACATTTCTTTCCCAGATATCATACAGTCAGAGGAGCCAATACATGTAGTAACAACAACAACTCTTGCTTCAGAATGTAACTTTAGTCTAGGTTTTGTCATGACATTTAACTTGGACTTTAGATACATTAGAGATATAGTTTGCAAAAACTGGACTATTCTCATGGAAGACAAGGAATTAGTAGTGAAATTTGGGCCTTCTCCTAAATTTATTTTGAGAAGAGCTATCAATTTTAAAAGTTTGCTCAAATGAAACACTAAATCCAACTCAGTTTATGCAGGAATGAAACAATGCGGGAATTGCCGTTACTGTAGGTGCATGGACGTGGGTCTCACAACAATAGTGAATAATAATACGATAACCTGTAGAATGAAGCACAACTGTAACTCTATGCTGGTGGTTTATGTGGCCAAGTGTCAGTTGTGTGAATCATTCTACATAGGCAAAACAGAAAGAAGGCTTAAGGGTAGAGTCTACGAACATGTAAATAGTATCAGTAGACAAAAAATGGAAAATGCTTTGGCAAAGCATATCTTTATGAATCCTGCACACACATTTAAATTTCGAGTTATAGATGAGGTGGCCCAGAATCCTACGGGAGACCCCATCCAGTTAGAACTTGAAAGACTAGAACTTATTTGGCAAATTCATTTAAATGCCTACAACCATCCAGGACTCAATGTTATATGTTCCCTAATGTGTATTTTGAAATTGAAAAATCTAATGAGATAGTATTGGGGACCTTTCCTCTAAATATACTTTTACATTTTTAAGTTTTATATTCATACTTACTGTTCTATTAAATTGTTGGACAGAAGTTTAACATATTTTTGTTTTAAACAGTATAATTGTTGATTTTAGAAATATTAACATGGTCATTTTAAATATATGCTGTTATTCCTTAAATAAATGTGACTAGCACTTTCAATTTTTAGCTGGAATGTCATGTGACTTACTAAGCTGGGATGTCATGTGACTTACTGAGATGGTTATTTAAACTGTTTCTTGTGAATGAAGTACTTGTATATGATGAAGTTCGACTATTTGGTGTGGACAAAAAGTGCTTTATAATAAATCAATTTGTTGTTCCAGACGTGGTGGATTATTCTTTGGGATTTTGCAGTTTGTTTTCTTGTGTTTCATTGGAATACCACTAATGTATCCCCATGGGTCTCTGGAAAGTACCAGTAGTTGGTATGCATAATGCTAAACATACAAATGTTTTCACTAGTGTAGATCAAAGAGCATGTGCTATGTGATGTATGTTTAAGGAGCACATCAAAGACTGAGAGTGCACATATAAATATCAAGCACGTGCCATTCCTAGTGCCATTTGGAGAATGCAGCCAAGGAGTAAGTGTGCATGAATACAGCACTTAGTTTGTATATAAGTTACTTAAATTAAAGTCAGTAAACTTCTATTTTGATGTGTTTATATAAAATAAAGCTGCTTAAACAGAACCCACAAAGACTCTTCTATTGTGCCCAAAGTAGGAGAGCAACATGGTGTCAGAACCGGGATCACAGAGAATAAGATTCGAAGCCATGAGGTGCAGAGATGACAGTGAAGGTAAACCAAGAGAAACAAGCATGAAAAAGAGCTAGAAAATAAGCAAAGGTAATGAGAATATGCACAAACTACTTGTTTCATAAAAAGACTAAAATGCATTATTAAACAAGTGGGAGGCACAAAAGGCTTATTAATTAAAGGAAATGCTTAAAGTAAAGGTATTTGATGAAATGATTAACAGAAAAATAAAACTAGTATGTTTAAAGCCCAAACAGGCATGTTTAGAGTAAAACAAGCACAAGAAAGTACAATGGGCATGAAAAGAGATTAAATGAGCAAAATGAATATAATAAGGGCAAAAAGGGGCACACTAAGGATAAATAAAGCAAGGTGTCTATTCTCAAAGTGCCACCATTACAGAGTGTTTCTTCCACTGTAGAAAATTGCCTAGAAAGATACCCCATTTTGAGGAAGTTACAGTGTGTTGTGTACAGTTTATTCGCAAAATACCATTACTTCAAAATGTTATTGACTCTCAGCTTCTCTTGCCCAGTGCATTTGCATCGTATAGTTATTTGAAGTGTTTCTTAAAATTATTATAAATGACTTTGGCAATACGATAAGTTCAAAAGTATTACATTGCCCTAGAAACTTATTTCGCAAAGTCCAGTTAAACAGAGGCTTGCACCGTGCAGTTATTTGATGTGTTTTTTATACTGATAAGAGGAGATTTTCTGAAATAAAGTAATTTCAAGAATATTACAGTGCCCAAGAGATACTTATTTTGCAAAGTTCAGTTATACAGAGGCTTGTTGTGCTATTGAGCAAAGTTACAAGTACTGGCACAAAAATTCTGGCATTATGTGTATGTGTCCGTGCTTGTTTGCAAAACCCTTCACTGGTATGTGTTAATATGGCAGATGGATTTTAAAAGCCCTTATCACTTGTATTTGATAAGAATATTGCAGAGAACTGGAGAATATTTGAGCAAGAGTACAATATTTTTATACAAGCAGCTTATTCAGATAAAGATGCATATACTAATGCATTCATTTTGCTAAACTTAGCTGGGTCAGAGAACATAGAAATAAATCATTTGTTTGTGTATGCACTGGCAGTATATGAAGGAGAAGGTGAAAAACATCATATTGTTGTACAGGCTGAGTCAAAAGATGACCCCAAGTGTTTGAAGTGCAAGTTCAGAGAAATGTGTAACACCCAGACAAATATTACATTAGAGTGGCATTTGTTTTACACGAGAGATCAGAAACCAGAGGAAACTTTTGCAGCTTATATAACTGATCTGAGAAACAAGGTTAAAGCATGTTGGTTTGGTAACTTAAAAGATGAGTTGATAAAGAACAGGCTCATGTGTGGTATTAATAATGCTGCTGTAAGAAATATCTTGCTTCGTGATAGTTATTTAACATTGAGTAAAGCCACAGCGATTTGCCAAATCCATGAAGTGACAGAAAAAACACACAAGTACGCTTGCAAGTGACAAGAGCATGGCTTCAGCAGGCACCAAAGCAAATGTAGACAGCACGCAACATGTGGCAAACAGAAATAGGCCTACTAAGCACATAGCAGCCACAACCCCTGCTAGCTCATTAAGGAAACCACATAGTTTTCCATAAAGTTCTAAGACCAGTTCAGTTAAAGGCACATGCTCAGTACAGTACAAGGATGAATCAGAAAAACTCAATTCCAGCCTTATTGTTAAAAGTCACAATTGTGGTGCAAACCATGAGACTAAAAGAGAAAAATACTTAGAATTTGGTCAGCAATGTCTCAAGTGTAAAAAATGGAACCATTTCCAAAAAGTTTGCAAATCAGGTAAACCTCAAGAAGTAGTAATAAAGGACACACAAAAAAGCAAGTTGATCAAGTAGAGACACAGGAGTTAGCTTTCTATGTGGATGGTGCGTCAGCAATTGGTGAAAGAGTTGATGCAGTGAATCTATTAACAAAAAGTGAAGTGTTCTGTATAGTCTGGATCAATAGTAAAGCCACAGAGCTTAAAGTAGACACTGGTTCAAAGTGTAATGCTATATCAGCAGACACATTTGCTAAAGTGACAACTAATGAGCAACTCAGTGTTGCCAGTAGTGCAAAACTTGATGCTTATGGAGGTGAAGAGATTCAAACCGAAGGCTCAGTGATGCTTTCATGTTATTTGGCCAAGAATTGTTACAGTTTGTTATTCTATGTAGTCAGAAGACCAGTACAGTCTTTACTGGGTCTCAAAGATACTATGAGAATGAACCTGCTTTCTTTTTGCAAAGAAGTTCATCACATAAGTTCATCTCCTAGTTCTAATTTTTCAGAAGCCATTTTCTCAGAATATGCCGATGCTTTCAATGATAGGTTGGGCAAACTTCCAGTAGTGTATTCCATGAAGTTAAACCCAGAGGTCACTCCAATAGTCAGACCAGCAAGAAGAGTTCTGATAGCAATGCTAGACAAAGTTAAGTCTCAGTTGAATAAAATGGTGCAGCAAGGTGTAATTAGTCCAGTTACAGAACCAATTGAATGGGTAACGTCTATGGTAGCAGCTCACAAAAAGGCTCAGACGAAATCAGAATATGCATTGACCCAAGAGAATTGAACAAAGCATTGTAAAGACTATCCCCAGGATTCAACAAACTTTCGTGCAGGAATAGCTTATTCCTGCAGAGAAGGGACCGTTCCTGTACAGCACGGCAGTGCGCCATACATATTCATGAAGGCATGCTGCCATGCTGTTAAACAGACATGGATCTGTGTACGAGTGAAGGGGGTGCTTCTGAGAGCAGTGGTCTCACAATACACATGCCCCCTGCACACCAGAATTGCTGTTTGGCAATATAAAATGAGTGAGAATGCTCATAATACCCTCAACCCATCAGGGTAAGAAATCTTTGTCAAAGCCATAAGGGACATTCATCCCTACCAAGGCAAAAGTTGAAAGAATAAGAGCTGTAGCATAAGCACATAGCACACACCTCCCACCCCGTCAGAGTAAGGAATGTGGGCAAAGCCATAATGGACAATTGTCCCACAAAGCAGAAAGTTGATAGAATAACAGGTTCAGCATTAGCAGGGATATTCTGAAGGGTACAAATAATAAAACACAACAAGTATTTTTTTTTTATAAATGCAGGTGTGCCCATTGCTTAGCGATGCTTAGTCCAGCTTAAACAGCACAAGAAGTTAAATGGTAAGAGACATCCAACATAAACGTTACTACAATAGTGTAGTGGTTAGAGCGTATGCTTTGCAAACAGACACTCTGAGTTCAATCCCCACTGTAACCAATTTATATTTTACATGTGAAAGCAGTACATGAACATTTTTGTTTATAATTAGCTACTAAATAACATATTTGTTAACCAGAGTACAGTAGTAAGTTCAGATGTGAGGTGTCAGTTTAATAAAGTTGTGAAACCTCCATATAAACACAAGTGACCCATACAGTATAGTCACACATGAATAAATGTAATGAAAGCACATTGGGGGATGTTAGGGACAGTAAACAAATTTACAATATGTAATGAATGATGAATCAATCCGATACAGCAGATAGTTTATAAAATAAAAAATAAGCGATGCTAAGCATTGCACAACTTTGCTGACCGGGTGTAAGCATTGTGTACATATGAATACTAAGCAATGAATAGCCCAGCTAAGTGGATTTGCCCATTGGTAAGCAATGCTGAACTTGCCCCTTTAAGCACTGCCAACCTTAGCTAAGCAGGTTTGCCCATAGCTTAGCTTAGTTCAGCATATTCAAACCCATCCAATCATGGTAAAGGGCAGGAAATCAGCCGTATTTAAACCACACAGGCAGGAATACAGCTCATAACTGGTTGCAGCTTCCCACTGTAGGCAGTATAGCAGGTGTTGGTGATGGCATGCACTTCTGGGTGCAGAGCTGAGGCATACAGGAGTCCAAGGTCATGATAGGACTCCTGGTAAAATACCATGACGAGAGACTGCTGCAGGGCCAGTACCAGGGCTCACAATATAAAGGGGAAGCCTGGAACCATCTCGCCCATGATCTCACCAGTGCCACTGGTATCCCTCGGACTGGTGAGCATGTCCATCACCACTATGCCAACTTGAAGCACAGGAAGAGGGAGGTCTTGGATGAGTGGGTCCAAGAAGCAAGGCAGAAAGGTGATATCCCAGTAGTGTGTAAGTATTCATATCAATAACTGTTTACCAAAGTCCAGCCTGTGTATGCAATGGATAGGTATGCCTAAATAATTCTCTATTCCCTTTACAGCTGCAGCTGAACGGGCTGTGAATCAGGAAGCCCATGCCAGTAGGTTGCAAAGGCTGCGTTGTGAGGCTGGTGAGTAACAATCCTGCTTGTAGTAGTAATACTAAATAAATATAAAGTAGCAGAAAGTCACCTGGCAGTATAAAAACTGTGTATGGGTTGTACTGAATAAACCAGACAATATGACAGTAATAGTCCCATATAGGTGATATTTAAATAAAACCATAACTGCCTGGCAATAAAGTTCTAAATCCTGGACTGGTTGTGTTTACTCTGGTATTGTATGGCATTTAGTGTTGCATTCTCTGAATAGTAATGTTGTGCTAACCACTGTTGCCCACACTGTGCTACATAATAAATATGTCTAGGAATGTCTGTATAAGACTGTTGTAAGTACAAGGGTAGATTGTACAACCAAGAGAGACTGAGACATAAAACTCTGAAGGAGCAGACAGCAGTTTTTAAATAGCTCACTCTGATGAAACACAGACTGTTGTATTTTTAGCACACACAGCCATGGTTCAAATTCTGGGAATGGTAGTAAGCTGTATGCATAATTGTACCTCTCAACTGTACAGATTTTCCCTGAATGTCCAGATATTTGGCTCATATTTTTGGCCTGTTCCTCTGTTTTACTGGCAAATAACTGGGATGATCTCAAGATTGTAGTCACCAAATAATGATATACATTTGAGTGTCAGGCTTCAAATCCTTCAGAAAATGTATATTAAAAAATCCAGTTACTTGAGCAACTGTCTAAAAGTTTATAAGAGCAATATTCAAAATATGTCCCTATTTGTACCCTCATGTTGTCAAGCTTTGTACAAAGTTTTTGCATTAAGACATTGTCCCAGAAATTATAGTTTATTGGCCATTTGGGAAGCTTTTCCATCTCTTTCAACCTTCTGATTTAAAAGCCTGTGTTTGTGCTTGTCGCCTACCTTTCCTGTTACTAGTCTAGTCCAGGTACAGATTTGCTGTATCCAGGACTCTTTGCAAGCTTCTGAGCCCCCAAGCCTTTCTGTATTGAAGGAAGCCTTCTAGCTTATCATTGGGAGTGGTAAGCATTATGTAGCCTATCTACCACAAGAGGAGTGGTCCCTGGCCCAGAAACTGGAGCTATTGGCTGTTTGAGCAATTTTTTCCCTCTCTTTCAACTTTCTGGTTTGAAAGCTGCACTTGCACCTGTTTCCTGCCTTTCCTATAACTAGCCTAGTCCAGTTACAGAGTTGCTGTATCCAGGATTGTTAGTAAACTTCTGAGCCCCCCAAGCCTTTCTGTGTTGGAGGAAAGCCTTCTAGATTATCAGTGGGAGTGGTAAGCACTAGGTAGCCTGTCTACCACAAGAGGAGTGGTTCTTGGACCAGAAATAGTAGTTTATTGACCATTTGGACAGTTTGACCATCTCTTTCAACTTTCTGGTTTAAAAGACCACATCTGCACTTGTTTCCCATCTTTCCTGTAACTAACCTACTGGGAAGCACTAGAAAGCCTTAAACTGATACAAGCCTTCTAGCTTAGAAGAGAGGCTTTGGAGTGATTAAGTATCAGTTTTTTGTACTTTCTTGCTGTACTTAACTGTTTTCCGCCTAAACGCCAATTTTCCAGCATTTTTTGTGATTTAAGAGCTTGTTTTTCACATATTGTACTTATTTGATTGCCTGCACTTTTAAAAGGTCATTTTTTGTTTAAATAATTTGTTTAACTGTTGTAGGCTACACATTAAAGTGTGATAGCCTTTTCTGATCATTTGTAGCCATTTAAAGTTGCTTTAAGTGTATTTTTTACTGTTTTTGCCTTATCTTTTCAAAAAAAAAATTCCTTGTTTCCCACCTTTCTAAGCTAGTAGAATCCAGTTTTCAGGCGAGTCCTGAATTCAGGGCTGTGTTACACGTTTCTGAGTTGCTCATACCTTACTTGGATAGAAGGAAGTTTCTCTGTTCACCTGTGAGAGAGGTGAGCTTTGAACAGCCTATCTGTCCCTGGAGGAGTGGTTCCAGCCCAGAAGTTAGTAGTTTATTGGCCATTTTGGGCTAATTTCTATCTCTTTCATTTCCCTGCTATAAAAACCATGTTTGCACAGTTTTGTGCACCAGGCAGTGACGGTTAGCTAGGGTTAAATTATTCCCGGCTCCACTAAGTCTCCTCTTCAGTCTTTCCCTTGAAACTAGTCTAACTCTCAACCTAAGCACTCAAAAAGCATCCTACATCCCAACCCTTGCTCAGACCTAAGAGCAAGCAC
Source organism: Protopterus annectens (assembly GCF_019279795.1). NCBI lineage: Eukaryota > Metazoa > Chordata > Ceratodontiformes > Protopteridae > Protopterus > Protopterus annectens. The sequence continues at coordinate 449,148,897 of NC_056733.1, read as the reverse complement.
TAATATACCCTGACACTTGACTGCCCAGCAGGGCAAGGCTCTTTATTCACTCCTCACCAACCTAGCGACTAAGCAGCAAACCCTACTATTCAGGCATGACCAACGGGCAATTTCAGGTGTACTCCCCATTCCAACTTGTGAATCTGGGTATCCTGAGGCAATGTTACAACTGCCTCATGTACACAGACAACCCTCTCCTCCTACCACAAAATACTAACATATGCAAGAGATGCAATTATACAGCCAAACTGGAGGCTAAGCTGTCTCCACCCAAGACTGGAGCAGAGAGTCAAGAGGAGCAGATTAACACTTGCACCACTCCTCCAGCCACACATATATACTAAATCAGCACTGGCAAAAAATACACATAAATGTACAAACTCATACTTGGAGGCTCTAAATAAAAACCTGCAAAAGCATCAGAGACCTCCAAAGCAGACACCAAAACAACCTGCACCTCCCGTCACAAACCAGACAACACATAAAACATAAAATCAGTGTGCCGCACAATCACAGCTCTTAAGGCGAAATAACATACCTAACGCACTAGTAATAGATGACTCTATAGTCAGGCCCACAGATGTCCCACTCACTAGGCTGGACAAGCAGAACGTTACTGTTAGTTGCCTGTCGGGAGCCAGAATACGCCACATAACACAATCACTCCAGAACAAGTACAAATATGACTTTGTCATTGTTCATGTTGGTGTGAATGACCTGAGACGTACCTCCCTGGACTACATGAAAAGAGACATGGAAGAGCTCTCTGATCATGTAGCCCAGGCTGGTATGACGCTGACCCTGAGTAGCATCCTGCTCTCACCAAGAATGATACCTCAGTATAAAGAGAAAATGATCAATTTCAACAATTGGCTAAGCTTCTGGTGTTATTCGAGGGGGATCCAGTGTCTGTCAGCTTGGGATGACATGCTCGACAAGCCACGTTGCTTCTCAAGAGATGGTTTGCACCTGTCACCCCTAGGCTTTTGAATACTGGCCAAGGCTCTTGCTGCCCCCATAGTGCCTTTTTAGGCATGGATCAAAAGTCAAACTGACCTCCATAAACAGCACAATTAACAAAAAACTGAGGGTTATGCTACTCAACGCCAGGAGTTTAAATCTCAAAATGCACGCACTCGAAGCACTCCTCAGTATGGAGAATGTTGACATTTGTGCAGTAACTGAAACCTGGTTCAAGGCTCCAGAGACCACCCCAGCAATACTGGGCTACAACTCGTACCACACGTTTTGGCCACAGAACATGGACTGAAACACAAAAGGAGGGGGTGTATCCATATTCATCAAGGATACCTACAGCTCCAGGTTAGTGGCACAGCATGATACCTCTGAGATCATCCATGTGCAACTAACATCAGGCAAATCTTCAATGCAAATTGTGGCCTGCTACAGATCACCCTCCATGACCCAGAATCACCACTCAACCTTTCTGGAGACACTGGAAAACATGAAGATCCTACTGAATACCCTGATACTGGATGATTTCAATTACCCTACCATTAACTGGGAAAACTACTTGAGTACAACTCCCTGGCCCAGCGCTTCCTGGAATTCATCAACTCAAATGCCCTGGATCAGCTGGTAAACTCCCCTACCCGAGGTGAAAACATATTAGACCTGGTCATCACAAACATGGGCGACAGGTGTTCCATACTGGAGGTCAACCCGTCACTGGTTAGATCAGACCATAAACTAATCACTCTGAATGTCCACATCCCACCCCTACCCAAGGAAACTACAGTAAAAAACTTTTCTAAAGCAAACTTCACCTTACTTAAGACAGAGGTGGTAAGTTTCACAGCCCCACGCTAAAGGATAACGCTGCCCAAGATGCAGAAACCTTTACAAATGCACTCTATGAGCACCTACAAGGATGCATGGATCATGCCATCCCTAGCAAAACCAAGACTCCCTCCTCTAAGAGAAGGAAACCAGTCTGGTGGACCCCTGTCATAAACAGGCTATACAATAAAAGGAGGAAACTAGTTCAGAAAAAAAGCAAATCCCAAGAAGGAAAGACATCCCTGATCAGTAAGAAACTAAGGTCCCTCACAAAAACATCCAAGGCTAACTTTGAAAGAAAAACAGCCAAAGATCCAAAAGATAACCACAAAGCCTTCTTTAGCTATGTTAAGAATCGAAGTGGCAACTTGCAGATATGCACTGAACTAGTGCAAAATAGCACAAAATATACCGAACCTACTGATATTTCCAACATCCTGGCAGATAGATTCAGTGCAAACTTCACTCCCCTCTCACCCCCAAAAGGGCCCACAACAATACCGGAAAAGTGTAGTGTCCTGGAAATCACAGATGCTCAGGTGAAAATAGCCCTTTCAAAAGCCAAAAACACAGCATCAATTGGGGCCAGATGGTGTCCCAGGCTGCGTCTTGTATGAACTACAGAACGAACTAACCACCCACCTAAACACGCTGTTCAGCCTCAGCCACTCCACATTCTACGTGCCCATAGAATGGCACACAGCAATGGTTATTCCACTCGACAAAGGAGGGACCACAACTGACCCTGGTAACTATAGCCCCATAAGCCTGACTAGCCTGGTCTGCAAGGCTATGGAGTGCATCATCATGGAACTCATTAACAAAGACATTGGGAACATCCAAACACTTGACCTGACCCAGTTTGGCTTTGTTAGAGGCAGGTCATGCCTGCTAAACCTGGTTGACTTCTTCGAGACAGTCACATAGATGAGGGAAAGGTTGTTCACACAGCCTACCTTGACCTCGCCAAGGCTTTCAACACCATTCCCCACTCGGGTATTACAGAAAAACTCACCATCCTGAACATAAACCCTTATGTCACGAGATGGGTTGCCAACTGGCTTACAGACAGAATGCACATGGTAAGAATAGCGGGCTCCAGGTCCGACTCAAAACTAGTCACAAGTGGTGTCCCACAAGGCTCGGTCCTGGGACCCCAACTGTTCATCATATACTTCTCAGAAGTACAGGCAAACACAGGAGGACTATGGCTAACCAAGTTCACAGATGACTGCAAACTTGGAGCCATAATTGACTCTCTGGCTGACACAGACATCCTCCAAAAGGGTCTTACTTAGACGGACACCTGGTGTCAAAGTCTTGGCCTCAAGCTAAATGCCAAAAAATGCACAGTCATCCCGTTTGGGGAAAAAAAAAACACCCATGAATTACCTTATAGGTGGCAGCCCCCTTAATACAGAATAGGTAATAAGAGATCTGGGGACCAAGGTAGATAGTAATCTCTCCTTTGACAATCATATTGCCAAAGTAGTTAGGAAATCCTTCTATGTGGCCCATCTAATTACTAAAGGGTTCACATCTAGAAATAAAGAGGTTATATTGCTCTACTCATCACTCATCAGACCCATCATAGAGTACAATGCCCCATTTGAGATGTACCTCACAAGACACTTCCAACAGCTGGAGAGACCACAAAAGTACCTCACCAAGAGGATTACTGGCCTCACACATATGTCCTATGCAGCCCGACTGAAAAAACTCCAGCTGTACTCAGTGGCAATTCGCTTATTCAGAGGTGATCTCTGCCTGACTTACAAAGCCATGTCCAACTCAGAATTAATGGACATGCTCCACCTAAAGAAATCCAAGTCACTGCGAGCCACGCACTCTAGTGAGCTAAACCTTGCCACAACAATAAATAGAACATGCTATAGGGATAGATTCCTGTCACAGAGGCTCCCCATGCTTTGGAACAAAATTCTAAACTACATTAGGCAGAGCCCCTCACTAACACTCTTCAAGAGAAACCTTGATGAGTGAGTGGGTAACAGAAAATACACTCCTGGGATCACTTTATTGGCTCTGCTTGACAGAGGATCAGTTAATTAATCAATGGGGCAGCAATAGCCAACACACTCTGGCTAGGCTTATAAATGCCCTCAGGCAGATAGCCTAGTACCTACCTATGAACCTATCAGAGGTATGTGCATAATGTTAAAAAGGAATCTGGGAATATGTGTAAAAACCGTCAGATAGTGTTAACAAATATTCCCTCCACAGGTCTACCAGGTAAGAGAAGAAGAATACTATAAGACAGTTGAAGTATACACTTGTGTACAAACATACCACTGCCCAAACCAAGGCCATAGTGTATTGTAATAATACCTGTAGAGTAATGATTAGAGCAATGATCATTAAAGTTGTGAGTACTGCAAGGATTTACAAGTTGTTAACTGACACCCCCCCATATCTGCAACAATAATCTAAACACACAAATCAATGGGTATGTTTATACCAAACCTACTGTTGGGACATATGTCCTATTGTTCAACAAATATTGAAATGTGTTTCTATTAATGTTCCATATTGAAATACTATCATTGGCGGCCAGTTGCTATCAATGTAACCGGCAAGCCATTGTAATGGCCACTGTGGTTCCATATATGCATGTGTTCTGTTTGCTATGCAACTGTTCCAATCAGTTGTTTTGTGTTAATGGGAATTTCTATGCATGCTGTTATAACTAATCCTGGAATGTGTTGACTATTACTAACTCACATATGCTCTAAAACTGTAACACCATAGCACATTTGGGAAGGCCAATCCCAGCGGACCCATCTCTCCACCTCATCTGGCCATGGCACTGGGCCCCAGCAGATCTGAGACCAACCCCAGGACCTCCTCATCCGCTGGTCCTGCACCACCTTCGGGTGGGACCACCTCAGGGAATGGTGCTCGTCCACCCCTGGGAGTGGATACGAACAGGATCCTGTCACCCGAAGCCAGGTCCTGGGTTTGGTGCGTAGCAAGCTCCAAAAGGAGTTTGGACATCTGCTACACCAGCTGGATGGCCACATGGAGCAATTATAGGGCCTGCCCCTCCTGATCAGCCCCGAGCACAGCCACCTTCGGGGCCGTGAAGGTGCAGTGGTGACTGCCTATGAGTGGGGACCTCAGTCCCACTGTTTCTATTTGGGGGCTCATGGACTTCCGATTTCCAAACACCCTTCCCCATCCAAGGCATTTACCCCCCCCCACGTGTCATATACCACCCCTGTATGCTATCTTGTCTGTCTTCCTACCCAACCTACCTCCCCAAATATACCTACTATCCTTCTCCAATATCCCACTCTCACCTTAAAAAAAGAAAAGGGCAATCAGCTTCTCCAAAAAAAAAAAATCGCCCCATACATAGCTGTCCATTTCACACGTGTCCACTGGACACATGTAATCTGGTCTAATTGGCTTCACAATGCATTATTGTTGCCCTCACCCCTTTCTCAGGGGTTTAAGTGTCCAAGTATACCCCCAAATTCAGTATATATGCACAGCTGTTGCTGTAGAAGAAATGGATAGCTATGGACTTTCCCTATACCCATCCTGCACATCCCTAGCTACTTTCCCTATTGTATTTTCCTCTTTGTGCCCCCATTTTCACCACTTTCCTATCACCCCCTTTTACTTTTCTTTTAAAGAAATTAGCACAAGGGTAAGCAGGAGTAAGCACTTTTAAGCAGTAGTAAGCGGGATTAAGCCTGTTTGCATGGCACTAAGCAATGCTTCCACAGATTAAGCACTTTTAAGGCTAACTGTCTGTAAGCATATTTAACCAGAAGTTAGCATTTCTTACTGCCACGCAACCCCACACAAACCCACTTACAACTGCTTAAAAGAGCCTTAATCATTCTGTATCCAACAGCCATTGTTCTGCCCAACAACAAAATATTCAGCCCTGCCCAGACTTGAATGAGGGCCCTGTATACCATAGTCAGAGCAATGTACCACTACCCATCAGAGTTGTACTACTAAATGTTTTTTTTTTTTTTTAATATATCATTCAATACATGTATAGAATACTATGGAACAAACACTGTGGAACCAGTGTGTTTATAATATATAAATATACAGATATAGATGTGTATGGTGATAGATGCATAAAGTGTATATATCAGATATATGTAGCTCTGCATACGAAATTACACATATAGAATATGTACACATATATCATAAAATAATGTGTAGATATCAAACAAGAAATATACTGATATATCAATAGGCATATAAATATATATATATATATATATATATATATATATATATATATATATATATACACAAGGATAAAAATATATTAACATAATATATACATGTATATAAATATAAATATCTAGGTACATATATATATATATATATATATATACAAACATACATATGCATACATACATATACAGATATAGATATATATGCATACACACACACACACACACACACACATACACATATGTATATATATATATATATATATATTTTATGTGCATAACATGTACTGCAGTTATACCCAGCACCATACCTCCCCACCCCCTAAGTGCAGGAGATCTGGACAAAGGCTGCAAAATGGGGAGGGGGGGCAATGGACCAACAGTAGGGACACAATGTACTTCCTGCAGGTATAAATGTAGAATGTCGCTAGAGGAACAGGGTGTGTGTGTCAGCATACATGTTCAAAAGGATGTCAATTATTAGACTGTAATGTATGTCATCATATACTGACAGACGTCCCCACATGATGACAGTGATTCACCACAGGAAGGAATAAAATGATACTGTTCAACAGACCAGAAATATCAGCAGTAAACGTGAACAGTCTGGAACATATTGGCCGGTGACAGGTATGCTCAGAACAGCTGAGTGCAAGAAAGCATAACCAAGCCTGGCAAAGGGGGGGGGGGCCCTGAAAATGTGGACATATCTGACATACTGGCATAGCTGACATGACACGTGATACAGTAACACCCTTTTGTCTGTTCCAACATCTACTGAGTGGAATGGCAGAAGTCCAAAACCCAGTGACTTCCCAGGAGTTAGTCATGTAAGTCTTCACATGCCCCACTGACGTGTCAGACAAACACAATGCTTATGTAGGCCAGGCAACACTATACATTTGCCAAATATCTGGACATAACATCACATTAGGGAAAATACAGTGAGCTGCTAGCCATGTCACCAACCATTATCCAAACTACAGGCAGACTTACACAACAAAAAAGCAATCTTGCTATGGGGGAATACACATGTAATTGCAAATATACCAGGCACTCCATGGATGTAACAGCACTGAGAAACAGACACCAGTGTAAAAGTGCATACAGTATAAGGTGTATATGAACCAAACTGTCAGCATGTTTGATACTTGCACACTACCCCTACATATAATGGCCCAATACACAGTGTAGTATGATGCCTGACTGTGTTATGGGGCATGTCACAGTCTTACCCTACAAAAATGTAACATTTGAAAGAGCACCAGAAACGTTATCCGCATGCAAAGGCGGATAGAAAAGGAGACATAACACTTACATCTACCCCCCCCCCCAAGAAATAACATACTCACAATACACTGCTACACAATCCTGACAGTCTGTCAACGATAGCCAGAAATACAAAGACCCCCCAACTGTAAACACTCCCAAAGAATGTCCAGGCCTTGTCATCATATATAAGGCCTCTTACACATAAAACGTCTGGCAGTCTGATATCTAACTGGGATGATATTATGAATTACATCACTAAGTAATGATATACCATATCTCTATGCCTCTGACTGCATGATATATGGGCAAAGTTTGACATACTCATGGACAGAGGCCTAAACACAGGTCCAGGATGGAAATATTGTTGTTATAAACTGAGAAAGTAGCTGGTGCGGGTCTAATCCTATCCCCCCGTCACACACAGTGCAAATGTAAACATCCCATACTCTGCTGTGTCCAGCCCTGAATCCTGCCTGTCTGTACAATCCCACTGTCTGCAACCAATATAATGTAACCAGTCACACTACTCTCCTGTAGACTTTACATATCACTCTTAATGGTACTTGTCTGTCACAAATAGCTCCTGACTCCCCTCCCCACCATGCACAACCTGTCTGTACTCTCTCGTACACCTCTCCCCCACATTGCTCATGACTCTGAACTGGTGTTCCCAAGTAGTAAGCCATATCCACCTTCCAAACTGTATGCCCTGCATTGTCACCATTCCTCTATCCCCCACCTCATTCACACACATATATTCTTACTTAGTCCTGATGATCATCATTCCTCCCTGCTCTACAACATAACCCCACCTCCCAAGGGTCTCTCCAACCTGTCCCCTAATCTCACTATAGTCCACAATGTTATCTGCAAACTGCACAGTCAACATGGGCCCCTGTCTGATCATGTCTTTCAACCTGTCCCTCACCACTGCAAATGTGAAAGGACACACAGCTGACCCCTGATGTACTCCCACCTCCACCTTAAATCCACCTGTCATGTCAAAATAAGAAATCACTGCTGTCACACTAGCCTCCTACATATCCTGTGGTGTCTGACAGACTCCTCTGGCATCCCTGACCTCCAGTTACAATACCACAACTACTCTCCAGGCAGCATGTCATATGGTCTCTGTAGGTGCACATAGACACAATGCAGCTGCATCTTAGCCTCAGTGCAGAGCTCCATCAACACTTTCATATCAACATTTGCATCTGTAATGCTCTTACCTGGCATGAAACCATACTGCAAATCATCAATCATCACCATGTTTTCAACCTAGCTGCCACCACCCTTTACCATTACCTCATCCTGTAATTGATCAATGTTATCCCTCACTTGTTACTACAGCTCTGCAGACCACCCGTGTTCAGATAAGCAGTACCCATACATATTCACCAAAATCTCGCACATCCTCTCACTTTCCAACATTACAGTAAACGATCCAGTTAAAAATACCACTGCCAGGTCTCAGAAACACCTTCAGGCATTCACAGGTATGTCACCTGGAACAACAGCCTTTCCACTGTTAAACCCCCTCATAGCTATCCTTACATTCTCCTTAATAATCTGTTGCACCTCCTGAATAACCATACCCTACTCAGCCAATCTATCCTCCCTCTCCCAATTTCCTCATGGAAAAGATCACCAAAGTGATGTTTCCATTGGTTCTAAACACACTCCTAGCATGTATGTTTCACCCATATTCCTTTATCACCCTTTTGTGCTGCACATCCTCCCTAGCTATGTGCCTTTGTATAGCCAATAGCTACAGGCCATATACACCATCTGTGCTGTCCAACATTACATACAACCAAAGACTACACATTTGTATGTCAGAGTCCACATCCATAGCCATGTGCAACACTCTCTTTGCCATGCACCCCATCTCTTTATACTCATGTCTACTCTCCACATCTGTCTGTCAATCCTGCATCTCCTTTGCCAACACCTTTCTCTGCATGCTCCTCTGTACTTCTTCATTCCACCACCACGTGTGTAGGAGCAGGCGCCATCTGGGCAGCATGTCAACCTGTGTCTGATTGAGCATAGTAGGTCACAGGTGCATTAATGTAACGCTGAGTATGATAACAAATAGGACACATCCACTGACGGCAATTGAAAGGCCATCCCCATATATGCCTGTGATCTCACAGGCAACTATCCAACCCATCCTGTAATGGAGGTCAGCCACAGCACATACACACACACCATAGCTACAGACGACCAGCTTCGAACATGTTTAGGACAAACATCACCCCCCTGGCTCTACATCAGTAAAGAAGGATATGCACACCACATGCACCCCTACCCTCATCATTAATCAGGTGCAAACTGCCTACTTATACAAAATTCTAAGCATGTCCATGCAATTCTGCTTGGTACTGGAGTATTATTTCATGTAGTGTTGTGGCTACAGATACTCATTACTAGTGAGTTGTCTCTGTAAAGAACTATGAACAATGTCTGATGTCCTGTGATGTGTTTTTCCCTGTTTATGTCTTTCAGGTGTGATGCAGAGTCTTCCAGATTATGATGTCCAGGAGACAGCAGCCATAAATGAAGCCATCCTGGAACACTACCACATCCTGTTCAGTTGGGGTTGCCAACACCAGCGGGAGAGGACAGCCCTCTGGGGAAGACCTCACAAAGAGAGTGAACACCTTGGAGATCCATGGCCCCATGTACAAACAGCTCAGACACAGAGAAACTGACCAGATTCGGCATGCATGGCAATGGGCTGCTGCAGTGGCAAGGGACCATTCCGCTACTGGTGGGAGGCCAGCCAGAGAGGCCCCACTTACAGCAATGGAGGTGCTCCTTGCCAACATGTATATATGTATGGAGATGCATGTATGTGGACAAATCTATACATAATACATATATAGCTATAATTATATATAGAGAGATATACATCCACATGTCTATCCACAAATATGCATATATATATATATATATATATATATATATATATATATATATATATATATATATATATATATATATATATATATATATATATATATATATGTGACTACACACACACACATGTATATATATATATATATATATATATATATATATATATATATATATGACTACATATATATATATATATATATATATATATATACACATAAATATATATACATAAATATATGTATATGTATACAGAAATATACAGAAATATATGACAGCTACAAACACATGCAATCTGAGGATCATGCTGCTGCACACTAGACGTCTACATCTGAAAATGCACTCATTGTAGGTATTCCTTAAGGTGGGGAACTATGATATCTGTGCTGTAACAAAAACCTGGTTAAAGGCAGCAGGAAGCACCCCTGCACTACCAGCCTAATACCTATTCCACATCCCTTGGCTTCAGAACTGTGGCTGAAGCTCCAAAGGTGGTGCTATTTCCATATTCATTAAGGAGGCACACACCTCCAGAGTGTTGACCAGCTTAGGCATTACAGATCCTGCAGGCATAACTAACATTGGGTAGGACAATGGGTCAGGTTGCACCCTGCTTTATGTCCCCAAACAGTTCCCAATACTCACACTCCATGTCCCTAAACACCTTGGAGGATGATATTGTCCAACCTAACACTCACATACTGGTTGACTTCAACTACTCCTCCATTAACTGAAAAAGCTACTCATGTAACACATGCCCATCACATCAACCTGGTCCTTCCTAATATGGGTGACTGTTGCTCGACACCAATAGACAACTTCCCCTTGTTATATCTGAACACAAGTTAATCATCTTTGGAAATACATGGCCCTCTCATGCCCCCCCCTGCACAGGAAACCACCATGAAAAGCCTTTCCAATGCTGAATATGGCCTCATAACAACAGATGTGGCTTACCTCATAGCGGCCATGCAAATGGAGACTAGGTGCATGACAGCTGAATCAAACAACAGTACACTATGAACATGTGCACAAATGCATGGGTACTGCCATACCCACTACAACCAGGATCCTCACCTCCAATAAAAGGAAGATGATCTGGTGGTCCCCTGCCATAGAGACACTGTACAACAGAAGGAGGGAGCCAATATGGAATAACATGAAGTCCCAAGACTGGAAATCAACACTTATCAGCCTCAGTTGAGGGTTGAGATCACTCATCAAATACTACACACTTAGCTGTGAGTATAGAATTTGAGCACATAGTGAAGACAACCACAAGATCTCATGCAGTTATGTTAAGAATCTCCATGGCAATAGTAAGATTTGTTATGAGCTACTAGACAATGGAACATCCCAGACTGATCCAAAAAATACTGCCAATATACTGGCTAGCATCTTGAGTGTAAACATTACCCCTCACTCCCCCCCAAAGGACCAATCACAATACCAGTACACTGACAGAAACCCAGTATTGCTGCAGCCCAGGTTAAATCACCATTGCCAAGGCCAATAATACAGCTTCTATGGGACCTGATGATATCCCTGGCTGTGTTCTACATGAACTACAGAGTGACCTGGCACCTTGCCTGTATGCCCTGTTCAAGCACAGCCTCACCTCAAACTTTGTCCCTACTGAATTGTACACTGTTACAGTCACCCCTCTCCACAAACAAGGTGTAACTACAGACCCTGAGAAATACTGCCACAGCTGCCTGACAAGTCTGTTATGCAAAGCTATGGAATGCATCATCATGCACCTAATAAACAGGGATATGGAAATCTGCAGACTCAGGATCCCACACAGTTTACCTTGTGAAGGGTATGTCATACCTGCTCATTCCACCTGGTCAACCTCTTGGTGTCAGTCACTTAAGCTGTGGATGAAGGCAAGGGGACACATACAGCCTACATTGATCTGGCCAAAGCCTTTGATAACATTCCCCACTCACTAATTAGGTGGGAACAGAGGCAAAAACACAGGGGTAGATTGGACATACTGATGTCATACATTCAGACAATTGCAGATGTCACTGGGTTTGTTGTAACATCCTTTATGAGGAATATGACATTGATAATACCTATAGATGTGTGCATTTACTGACTGCATTGCCCAGAGTCCACAAGTGATTTACCAAGGACACCAACTGTCTGGTGAACATGCAAAACATAACAGTCAGACATATGGCCAGTCTGTGAACAGCGTGCCAGTGGAGAGGTATGTCAGAG
>NC_056733.1:449031457-449131457 GCF_019279795.1 Protopterus annectens | reverse complement strand
TTTATGGCTGTGGATTGTCTACAACAACCTCTATGGTGTTTGACAACTGTTGGTCTTGTAATGTGACATTGGGACATATCGGTCCTCAATGTAAAAATGTAGCAAAACCCACCCTGCAATGGATCCTGTTATTACACAATCACATCAACATCCACACAAGACACTGCTGATACACACATATACACACACACACTTGTCAGTACTGTGTTTCAAACACCTATCTAGCTATGTCTTGGTACTACAGTGTTACACAGTTATTGTAGGCCCCACAGAGCTTTTATGTTGGAGAGCTGTCCAAATGTATCTTTGAAGGTGAGTGACATCAGCTGCAGTGCTAAAGGAGGGGAGAGGGAAGTGTGATGACCACAAAATCAGCTGTCAATAAAGACACACACACATTATCACAGTTGCTAGAACCCCTATCTAACTAGTTTTCTAGACTATGGTATTATGCAGTTATTTTTTTTTTTCAAATATATTTTTATTGAATTTTTCAAACTTTTCAAACATACAAAGGAAAAACTGTAAGTCATTGCGGGAAGCAGTAAAGTATAGGTATATATGTAACAGTTAATGCAAAAACTATGCATTTAGAACACAGCAGTTATCTTACAGGGAAGCGTACATCTTAGAGACCAATATAAGCAGTAAAGACCCCCAATAACCTATTACAGTCAAAGTCTAGGGATACAAATGGAAAGTGGCTTGGAAGGAAAAATATATGACTGTCTTAAGAAGAAAGAAAAGCAGTAAGGAGGGTATAACCATAAAAAACAACTATTTACACCATGTACTTCTATTTATACCATATTTACAACATATTTACACCATGGATGCTAGAGGATAACAAAATGATATAACAAAATATTTTGTAAAATCAAAAGTTACCGTGTAATGGTAACAATGTCTAATGGTTATAGGGCCAGAAATGATACTGATGGAGGTTTTCCTGGAATGTAGTGTTAGAGACCTACATTTTGGAAGATTATTTAGCTTGGATTAGGTCAAAAAAGTCTACACCAGTAATTCTGAAAATATTCTTTTTTTTTTTGTTATTATTGCATAACTTACGTGCAGATATATATTTGATTGCCATTGATGTAAAGTTTTCCCAAGCTATTGTTGAGGGATTGACCCACTTCTTGGCTATAAAATATTTGAGAAGGGCACAGGCTGTAACACAGATGTGGCGATGGATACCCTTAAGAGATTTAGGAATAATATTTAAAATCATAGTTTGCCAAGAGAATGTGTTTTTTTCGTATCCCATTTTTTCCAACTGAGTTCTGAGAGAACACCAAAGTTTGTAAATATTCTTACAGCTCTAAAAGATGTGAAGTATATCTACATGTGGGAGGGAACAGAACAGACAGGTTAGGTTTTTATTGTATCCGAATTTCAGTAAGACTACTGGGGTATAGTAGGAATTGTTGTTTATCATAAGCTGAGTGTAAATTAGGTTTTTGAAGGGGGTTAAATTCAGGGTATTATTGATTGTTTCGCACTTAGACTCCATAGAAATTTCTCCTTGCATACCGTCCCAATATTTGGAAAATAGAAGTGAATGATTATACTTAATGCTTGACACAAGTTTATAGGTATTCAAAATATTTTTTTTCCGTAGGGAAAGTGATTTAATGATAGATTGTGATACTATAATGTCTTGCTCCTTCACTCGATAGTTAGAGAATTTTTGTTTTATAAGTGAGCTAATTTGCCTTAAGATAGGATCATATTTGTTAAGAGCACCAAATAAAGCTTTGACCTCGGCAACATTTTTAGAGTTATAGAAGTGCCAAACTATGGCTTTCTTAACAATAGGGAAGTTTGTTAGATCGATCATTTTATTATTGATTTTTAAGTTAGGGTTTAGGTGAATAGGTTGGAGAATGGGAATAGTATTGTGTAAATTTAAGGAGGTCATCAGAGTTTGAAAGATGCAATTTTTTTTCTTTAGTGTAGGCAAGATCTTGAACTTGTATTCACCATCAGGTGCAAGAAAAGGGACAGCATATGGATTGAGTTTTAACGAATATATATAGTTGCACCAGATTTTGATCCAGGTTGGGTACCAAGTTTCAGCAGAGGGGTCATAGCAGGCTATTTGAATTAGACGGCTAGCATTAATGATGTCGTAATATAAATTAAAATCCAGGAGACTTAAACCGCCTTTGTTCTTTGGGGTAATTAAATTCCTGTATGATATTCTAGTTGATTTAGAGAACCATAAAAACTTTGAGATTGTGGTTTCCATTTTTTTGAAAAAAAATTTTGGAACATTTAAGAAGATGGAGTTAAGATGAAAAAAGATTCTAGGCAAAATATTCATTTTAATGATAGCAGATTTTGATAGCAAAGAAAGATTGATGTTTTTCCATCTAGTTAGATCGTTATTTATCTGATCCCAGACTTTATATAGGTTTGCTTTTATCAGTTCTTGGTGAGAGTGTGTGAAATTTATTCCTAGATATTTAATTGTATATTTGAGAGGAATGTCAGACAGGGGGAGGTAATATTCTAAATGGTTTGCAGGGTTTAATGGAAAAATAGATGATTTAGCAGAGTTTCATTTATAATTAGCAGCCTCAGCAAAAAGATTAATAGAATTTCGAATTTTATGAAGATCGGTGTTGGGAAGCTCAAAACAGATGTTTAGGTCATCTGCAAATGCAGAATAATTTATATCAATGTTGAAGACTTTTGGGATATGGTGATAAGTCTTTTGTTTAACCCAGAGAAGGAAAGGTTCCAGATATAAATTAAAAAGATAAGGTGAGAGTGGGCAACCCTGCCTAGTGCCATTGGTAATTTTAATAGCTCGTGATAAAGTTTTATTTATATACAGGGAAGTAGAGGCATTGTTATAAAGCATCTTAATAGAGTTGATAATCAGATCAGGAAAGTTAAAGTATTTCATGGTTAGGTAAAGGAAGTTTAGATCAACGTTATCAAAGGCTTTGGTAGCATCAAGGGTGAGTGCATAACGTGGGTGGTTATCACTTTTTAGAAACAACATTAATGTGTTTAAGGTAAGAGTATTGTCACACAGCTGCCTCTGTTTCATAAATCCCAACTGTTCAGGAGAAATGACTGTAGCTATAACTTTCTGAATTCTATGAGTAAAAATGGTAGATAAGATTTTGATGTCAACGTTAATAAGGGCGATCAGCCTATATCAGAGAGGGTTGGACTTGTCAGAGTTTGGTTTTGGGATGAATATTGTTTTCGAATTGTTCATATACTTATCAGTAATCCCTTTCGAGATGATATAATTATACATAGCAAGGAGAGTTTTAGAAAGGTGACGACTAAAAGTTTTATAAAATTCTCCTGTAAAGCCATCAGGACCTGGCGCCTTATTTGGTTTAAGCTTTTAAATAGCTAGAATTATTTCATTCAGTGTTATGGGGCTGTTTAGAAGGGTGTTTTGCACGAAGGATAATTTTGGTACAGATAGCTCATTTAGGAATTTTTTCTGCATTTCATTTGGGGTCTGGTTTTGGGGATTATAGATTTCAGTGAAGATATTTTCAAAAGAGTTAACAATATCTTCATTACTGTATAACTTTTTCCCTTTGTATTTTATTTCATTAATATAGTTTGGTCCCTCTTTGATGTTTATGAGTCCAGCTAGCATTCTGGAGGGGGTTTGGGCCCATTCCGAATATCTGTGAAGAAGTTTGAGTTCTACCAAGGATTGATTTTGTAAGTGAAATGAGTAATTTTTTTTGTATCACATGTAATTTCTTTTCCAGTTCAGGAGAAAAATCCTTTTGTAGTTGTGCATCAGTCATCTTTTGCTCATTGTTGAGGTTATTGATGTACAATTTCTCTTTTTTTTTATAATAAGATGATTTTTGTATGAGTATTCCTCTGATGACCGCTTTGGCCGTAGCCCATTGGATATCTAAGGGGATGGCGGATAAACAAGATTCTGCATCAAATTGTTTCAGATAATCATTAATTTCCTGCAAAACATCTTCTTTTTTAAAAATGTTACTGTTTAGTGACCAAGTGGGACTACTACCATTGAGATTCAGGTGGTGAGTGGGATTAATACAAAGTGAGACATTCGAGTGGTCAGATATACATCTAGCCTCAAGGGCAAAGTTTGTAATTTTGTTTGAAAAGATATCAGAAACCAAAAAATAATCAATTATGGACCAGACTTTATGCGAAGCCGAATAAAACGTGAACTTATTTAGCTCTCTGTCATGGTCAAATATTAAAAAAGGGTCACCTAAGTTGAAGCCATTTATCAAATCCTGAATAGATGCAGTTACATGCAATGGCTGTTTCCTGTTTTTATTTGAACTATATCAGGTGGGAGGATGACATAATGGTTAAGGTGCTTACCTTAAAGACACAAGGTGCAGGGTTTGATTCTCACATGGGGTAACTGGCTAGGTTTCAAATGTCCCAAAAGGGCAGTTAGCCTAGTACTAATCTATGAACTCTATGAACTTCAAGGGGTCCATGAGTGCATTCCAGTCACCGCCAATAATGAAAAGATGATTAGGAAATTGAAGTAGTAGATTATGTATTTCATAGAAGAATAAGTGCTGGTTTGTACAAGGGCTATATAGGTTTAAAAAAAGTAAAGGGGATTTTACCTGAGGGTATGAGCAGGAAAATAAACACCATCTACCATTCAGGTCAAATTTAGTATTTAGCACTTCACCAGGAAAGGATTTTTTAATTATTATTACAGTGCCTTTTGATGCAAGACTATTCCCTGCTGATATCACAAGTTTAATCCAATTTCTTTTTTTAATATTATCCAATTGAACATTTGTCATATGGGTCTCCTGTAAAAAGACGATGTTGGATTTATCAAATCAGGTGCATAACTAGTTTCTTTTTATTGATTTCTTGAAGCCCATTTACATTCCAGGAATTCACACTAATCATCATAATTAGATTCAAAACGTAGATATATGCTAGGATAAACTAAGAAAAAAGCCCTACCAGGGACGATGCAATTAATAAACACATTTTTATATATGACAGAAAGTGTATTGTGGTAGTAAATCGTATTCTGGCATCCATGCTCCTTACCATAAACCCTGTGCCTACCCACCTGTCTCCCTGAGTCATTTTTGAAAAAGTTTTAGATAGATACAAGTGATCTGTTTTTAAATATTTTCCCTTATGAAGAATAATACAAGAACAGAGCAGGGAGACATATAAACTAACATCTATAGTCCAAGCGCCAACAAACACTGGACAACTACAGCATCATGCCACTCCCAAAAATGTTAAGGAATATTGAAAAACATATGTACATAGAATGGACAGTTAAAGGCAAAGTGATGTTCGAGTTAGGAGTTAAAGGAGATAAAACAATACCACCATAAGAACATAATACATACAGCATTTTTTTAGATTATTGACCTCGAAAATTTTCATGAAAATAGGCAAGTAAGGTTGGAGTAATATAGACAATAAAAGTTACTAAGCAATTGAAACCAACACAATTTATAACCAGAGCTATTAATAACCATTACAGCAGATAGTTACACAGGTTCTATTTATAACTGGCATAGCAGTAAGTACCATCATAACCTAATACTATGTTTTGGTCTCCTGTCTGGAGAAGGGACAGTCAACTTAGATAAGCTCTAACTGAGCATACTGTTCTAAAGGGAGGTTAATGAAGGGGGTAATTATAACAAGAAAAAATTACAGGTTAAATGTATACGTCAACAAACAGAATAGCTCTGAGTAATGTAAATACATTTTTTACCTATCTAGATATCTAGCTGGGTTTACTAAATATGCATTACACACAAAATTACATAACAATAGGATTAAAGAAGGAAAGACAGAAACAAGAGCATTAATTGACAGCCTAAGCACATTATTGGATTTTCACTAAATGCTGTTCACAATAAACTACATAACTCACATATCATCACTAACCAATAAAAAACACAGTTTAGACAGCCTTTTTAGCAAGAAAGCAAGTTTTAGCAAACCGGCTAATTAAACCAAGCACAAGCATACAGCATATCAAGCTCACTAGCTCTGTAGATCCACCTTCATTGAGAGAAAGAACAAACCATCCATATCCTGAACTTTCAGTATAGAATTAAAACATCATGATTCATGAATCGTGATTGAATCATGGTGAAAGTAGTCAAAATGCTAATTTGTGTTACCATGCAACAACAGATAAATTTCAAACGTGAAGACATATTTTCAGTAAAGGTAGCACAGCTGTGAAGCAGACTAATGGATTACTAAACAGGCAATTGTCTTTAGCTGTCTTTAAATAACTTTTATCAACTGCATAGGGCTTTTTATTTTACTCACAGAGTCTGAGTTTGTATCACAAACACTTTCACAATGAGCACTTAAACACACACCTAAATATTAAATAGAAAACTAAATGTGAACACATAAAATATTGTTTTTGAAAAACTGAAAGGCACATAAAAGCATGTCTGAAGTATGGCATTGCAGTTTTGCTACATGACCAGCAGATGGCAGCTACTATACAGTTTGATATGAAAGACTTCTGACAAAGTGATGTATTTGTATTGCTAGAAAAAAACCTGTATTGTAATAAATTCATTACTTAAACATAAGATTAGGCTGCTGAATTACCCTGACCAGAGTAATTTATAGTCCATTTAAATTACCCCCATCCTGAAGTGTCCAGAAAGTGTTGTTTTAGATCCATTTCTTCTTCCCTAAGCTAAAATTCATGATATTAGCATTCCCAGAAATGCACTGCTTCTTCTTCTTCTGTTGCAACCTCCGACCTTGTGATGTCATCGGCTGATGTTCCTGTTGCATTCTGGGTAATGGAATGTTGAAACGGCACTGGGAGCTTAGGGAACCCTTGTGGAGCTCTAATTAAGGCCTCAACAGGCCACAGGGAGCCTTGTGCACTGATACAAATGGGCCAACATATTGCTGAAGAGCTAGAAAGGAAAATAAAAACAACAAAAAAAGCCAGGACATCCAGATGATGGTAAAAATAAGCTGGGAAGATGACAGGGTAAGTTAGAATCAGTTAGCAGTGTTATAAAGCCAGAAGAGATAGGTTTTTGTAGGTGCAATTATCTTGGTTATACTATTTGTTAGTCTTAACAGTAATTCATAATTTTTAAGCATATACTGTATTATCTTGATTATATTATTTTACTAGCTTTAACAGTATAGCTAGTTAAGCAGGTAGTTCCTTGAAAGCTTGCATAAAAACTTTTTTTGCTTCATCTGCAGAGTATATAAGGAACTTCTGATCCCCATAGGTGAAGGAGTGTTTGGCTGGGTATTTCATCTGGAAGCGTAAAATTTTTTTTGATTAACAAAACACAAAAATGAGCTAGAGCTTGTCTTTGAGCCTTAATTTGCTGGGGGTAAATCCTGTGCTATTGTAATCCTGTGACCTCTCCATGAAATGTTACTTTTCTTTTTTGCAGCCATGAGGAGTGTGGTAACATGTGCAGCATTTAGTAGCCTTGCATAAATCTGCCTAGGAACCCCCTCATCTTGTGATCTTCGTAATGCTCTATGAGCTCTTTCAATAATGATTTCTTTAGCTAAGATTTTATTTTCAGTAATGTGTTCAAAATTCTCAGTTAGTATGACTGGTAGTTGTACTTGGTCAAACTTTTCTGGGATGCCACGTATTAGAATGTTGTTTCTCCTACTGCGTGCTTCTAAGTCTATTATTTTTTGCTGTAAGTCACTAATAAATTTGTCACTTGTATTTACCTTGGTTTGTAAATCTTGTATTTGATTTGAATTCTCCTCAGTTTTCTTGTCAATAAGATTAATTCTGGATGTAATTTGGTCTAGATTAGAACCAAATGAATTTAATTTGTCTGAGAATAATTTGAAATCTTCATGCAAGGTCTGTAATGCTGTTTTAAGGTCATCTAGTGAAAGAACAGACTCACCTTTAGATTTAGCAGCTCCTTTATTTGAATCCTCTGTTGATTTATGTATTCTCTGCCTCTTAGCTGTTACATCCTTTTCAGGTGACATTAGAGAAGATAGTTTGGTTTTAGAAGTTATAGCATCCATGGATTCTTGTTAGTTAGCCATCACTGGGTGAATTAAAGTGTAGGTTTAGGCCACAAGGGAGTGACTTAAATAATTTTCCTTTAACTTTTCTTGTTTAGAACTCAGAACTCAGTCCTTTGGAGAAAATGATGCCACCATGCAGTTGTGGCCTTCAGCCAGTCACTAGAGGTAAGCCCTTGCAGAAAAATGAAAAAAATTTACTTTTTAGACCAAAATGTTGCTATAGGTCTTTTCCATGAAGTGTAGTTTAGAAGAAATACTCCTTTCTTGTTCAATTTGGTGCCAGATGCACGTTTTTTTGAGTGGATAGATTTGGTTGATACAGGAGCAGCAGAAAGTGTGTGTTCAGTGCTCGGCGGCCATCTTGAACTCCGGTATTATGCAGTTATTGCAAGCTTCGCAGAGCTTATATGTGAAAGAGCTGTCCAAAGATATCTTTGAAGGTGAGTGACATCAGCTGGAATGATAAAGGAGGGGTGAGGGAAGTGTGAATGACCACAAAACCAGGTGTCAACAAAGACACACACAAACACACACATTATTACAGTTGCCAGAACCGGGATTAGAACTCCTACTTAATTAGTTTGCCACACTACAGCATTACATAGTTACCACAAGCACCACAGAGCTTATATGTTGAAGAGCTGTCCAAAGGTATCTTTGAAGGTGAGTGACATTAGCTGCCGCATAAAGGAAGTGAGAGGGAAGTGTAAATGACCACAAAATCAGCAGTCAACAAAGACACACACACTCTCACACATTAGCATAGTTGCCAGAATCAGGATTAGAACCCCTACCTACCTAGTTTGCTATACTATGGTATTATGCAGTTATTGCAAGCGCCACAGAGCTTTTATATTGAAGAATGGTCCAAAAGTATCTTTGAAGGTGAGTAACATCAGCTGCAGTGCTAATGGAGGTGTAAGGGAAATAATAAATGACCACAAAATCAGGTGTCAATAAAGACACACACATATTATGACAGTTGTGAGGACCAGGATTAGAACTCCTACCTAACTAGTTGGTTACACTACAGTATTACAGAGTTATTATGAGTGCCACAGAGATTAGAGGGGTGAGACTTGGCCAAAGGATTATTTCAGGGTGACTGACATCAGCAGGAGTACTAACATGGGCAATGGGAAGTGCAGTGTGTGTGTGAATGGGCCATAAATCATTCCTCTGGAAACAAAGACACACACTCAGTCACACACAACTTCACATTTGACAGGACTGAGTATAGATATGCTACATGAATACTGATTTGTACTATTGTGTTACACAGTTATCACAAGCACCACAGACACTGTAGGGCTGAGGGTTACCAAAAGGAATATGTACAGTGATTGACATCAGCACATCATGTGATATCGTCCAATTGGATGTGTAGTGGGTGGGACAGGCCTCATAACGGAATTCCCTCTGTCACTGTCTGTCTCTCTCTTTCCCACATCTCTCTGTGTGTATGTTTGACATATTATAGTGTGTTGGCCTTGGATATGTGTGAGTATTCTTATCCGATGTGTGTGTGAAGCATGAATGGTGTACAATTTGGTGTGTGTTCACAGACATCTGCAAATGACTGATATGTATAGTCCACTGTGTTGTCAGACATGGGCTTCATTAGGAGCATGCCCAGTATGACCTTCTGTATTGATTGTGTGAATCCATTCCAGGTAGGGTTTTACTTCAGTACAGGGTTTGGTGTTTTACATATACAGCTAGCAATTTGTTTCTGCAGGATATCTGTAGATAGGTTGACAATATGGAGTCACAATGGGCAACAGATAGGGGGATACTGTAACTATTGCTGTCTGTGCTGCTTGTGTTACATGGTTGGTGTTAGCAGAGATATTCAGACATATGTACTGTTTTACACTGTGATGTATTATGTCATCAACTACTGACCGATATAATTATTTGCTCACAGTTATTTACTGGGAAATAAAAGATGAATGAAGCTGAGTCCAGTATTGTGGTCCACAGCCTACACATTCTTGCACACTCCTGCCATTCTAGAGGTGTAGCTACAGACACTTGCTGATGGGTCTGTGTAAATGGTCCAGCACCTTGGTACTATGGTGTCTGAGGATCCCCTACTTGTACATATATCTCCTTAACAGAATAGCCATATCCTGCTGTGGTCATACCTCTCAGCTGTACAGATTCACCCAGGTTATCCAGATGCAGGGCTCATATATCTGGTCAGTTCCCCTTCACATTGTGGTTTACAAGCAGGTTTGCAGCCACCTATTACTGGGTTTGCAGGCAGGGGTAGTATGGGCACACATCAGAGTTTCAGACTTCACACACTCCATGACGTCCATGCGTCTACAGCCCCCCACTCTGTTATTCTATCCTCTTCCTAACATTACACGAGTGATATCTCAGAAGTATCCCTATAGCTGACCCTTCATCCCAGCGGTATTTATGGATTGGTCCACAGTTCATGCAGTGGGACATGGGGGGGCATGCTACTGGGATTTGTCAACATGGCCTTGCATTTGTGTCCTTTTGACTGTGTTAGGTTGTTAGTTGTGATCTCATGAGATACCATACATTGGCACTATGGGTGGGGCAAAAGCCTTTGACAGAGGACTGCAGGCCATTTGGTAGTGATGCAGGCCATCTGTAGCAGGCCACTGCATTCTGTCACTCCTACATTCCCAAGCTGTGAGCCAGTGTATTCCCCTGGGGTGACAGGGTAAGTGTGCAAGGTGTTAATGGCAATAGTTCCTGTCCATATTGATCCATTGGTCTGGATGCAGGCAGGGTGCTGCTTACAGCTAAGGACACACCTGTATAGGAAAGCTCTTCAACATACTGTATTCTGTGGGTATTCCCATAGAGAAGTGGGGTCATACTGTACTCATTCCCAACAGCAAGGATATGACCTGTGATAAACCTGTGGCTGATGGTGAGGTGAGCTGAGTGCATGTGTGATATGGAAGCTACTTGCAGCTGATTCACAGATATATCTGGGGCATTCCCCTTATGCTGCCTTGTGCAGGGACATAGGCCGTCCCTCATTACTTCATAACTGTGCCTTTTGTGTTCTGCCAGTGATTGGCCAGACTACATCACTATTCCATACTATATAGACAACTAATATGCTGCTAACCTGTCTGTACAATTCCAATGTTGTGTGCAGCCAACAGTTAAATTTTATGCACTCTGTCTAGGGTACTTCCACCGATGTACTGTGTGTATGTATGGGCCCACATTCATGGGATGTCCATCTTTCAGATGGTGACAGATATTGATATCTGGACAGTCAATATGGATGACTGCTGACATCGGTATTGCTGAGAAGCATTGTGTTTGGCACTGCAGTTGTTGGAACATGGCCCTGTCAACCATAGTACTGCCCACAGGCCACTGAGACACAACCCTCCATGCATACATGATGACCACTTCCAGGCAGTATTGAACACACAACAACCTAATACAAAGACCCCTGCATATTGTACACATGCAACAATTTATTCTGTAGCTTGGGCCAGCTCGGGTAATCTGTGCTCCACTGATACTATTTCTCACACTTACATGTTGCTGCATTTCTACATAGGATTGTGAGGGGGGCACACCTGACAACTGTAAACTGTGCTATGACTGTACTGATATATATATATTTTTTATTTATTTAACATTTGTTGACCAGGAAAGTCCGACTAGGTTCCACAGATCCTGTTTTCAGTGGAGGCCTGGGGAGAAACGCTCCAGAAGCATGTCTTTAGAATATGTCAGGTACTCTTTTGGCTTCCACATCATTTTGTATTCTGACCTATCATGCAGACTGGAGGCATATCAGTGGAGTACAGATCTTAGGTTTTATTGACCTACATTTCAGTTTCAGACTTCTTACACTTCAGAACTAACATACAAATGCCAGACCTGTTGCAATCTGTCTGTGTAGGTCTGGAGGGGGGCTGTTCACCATTGCCATCAATTGGAGGCCTTAGCCCAGCCTTTCTTTTTCTTTTTTTTTTTTTTTTTTGGCATGAGCTTTTTAATTTGAGAGAAGAGAGATAGTGAATGTAAAGCTGAATTAAATAATTCTATGCTATGATTCTTTTTTTTTCAAATATTTTTTTTTTTATTTTCAATTAAAATAACATTTATATAATATTTTAAATATCATTTTAAACAACTATATACAATATTTACAAAAGCCTGACTTTCAATTATATACACTGTATGTTATTAAATATAAAATTAACAGATTAGTTATCAGAGATACAATATTGATTATTGCAGAGTGTCCAACAAAGATATAACTTTCTTCCAAGGATGATTTAC
The DNA here is from genome assembly GCF_019279795.1 of Protopterus annectens. NCBI lineage: Eukaryota > Metazoa > Chordata > Ceratodontiformes > Protopteridae > Protopterus > Protopterus annectens. Next base: position 449,119,121 of record NC_056733.1, on the reverse strand, counting down.
CAATGGCCTGGGATAGATTCGTAGTTCTTTGATTTTTATTTCCATCAATGCAGTTGTCTCCAATAAAGTGTAGAATTCTTCCAAGGTCAGGGATGTATTTGAATTCCACCTTCTGGTTACACATTTCCTAGATATTGCAAGTATTGTCCATAACAAATACACATTTGTCTTATTCAGGTAGGGACCTTCATTTACATTTTGAATTATCAATACTTTAGTTAAGGTAAAGGATTCATTAAATAAAGCTTGTAAAAAATGATTGATTCCATTCCAATATGATTTAATTTTATTACATTCATAAAAAATATAAATCCAGTCTGCTTTATTTGACTTTTCACACCTCCAGCAAAACACGTGTAGTAGTACTGATCTTTTTAATTCTATCCGGTGTTAAAAATGCTATATGTAAGTATTTCCAGTTAAATATTTTCCAGTACTGTGTGTTAGAGGTGTAATTAACTGATAGTAAGATGTTAGTTTTAATTTCTTCTGTTAACTGCAATGACTGACCTTTTGTTAAGAACTGCCAGTATGATGGTTTGGGAATTGCTTTATATTTAATAAAACAACTATCAGGATACACCACGAGAATCCAACTTGTAGAAAAAACTTCTTTATTCCAATGACAATAACAGATGATGATTGTTATTGGAATAAAGAAGTTTTTTCTACAAGTTGGATTCTCGTGGTGTATCCTGATAGTTGTTTTATTAAGTTCGTGCTCACTTTTTTGCTACAGGATACTTTGGGAGTGTTCAGCGGTAATCGTTTCAACGAATTGCTTTATATGTTATTAACTCTTTTTATAGATTTGAAATGGAATTTTTCTTTTCACAACCATTATATATAAATTCATACAGAAAACTTATTAGATTTGGAATATCTTTAAATGAGGAATTATTAATTAATCGCATACATCTTGAGTGTACATTAGAATGCTTTGTAAGGGTAACCAGTCCTAAGTTGGAATATTGTAAGCAGTTTTTATCATATGTATATCTAAAACGTTTAATTTGTTTACACATTGAAACCAGCATAAGAATCCATTTTGTTCCCGGGAGGTTATTGTTTCCCTATATATTTTGTGAGGAAAGTTGTTAGTGATGGTAAATGGGGTTAATAGGTCAAACCAAAGTTTTAGATCTATGTTTGCATTGATAAGTTTCCTAAAGGAATTGATGTAATGATTAATCAGTGTTGTTTTAGAAGGGTTTGTTATATTATATTGTATACTTATGCATAGTATGTACCAAGCTTTGTTTTATTTGTCTACTATTAAAAAAAATTTTAACAGAATAAATTAATTTGTTAATATAGCCGTTATTAATTTTTTCCAGTTGGCAAAATAATTTGGGTTTATCCAGTCTATTGTAGTTTTAAGCACAGATGCTTTTATATATGTTTCTATTTCTGGGAAGTTCAATCCTCCTTGTTTCCAGGGTCTAATGTGATGAGTTAGAGCAACTGTATTCTTTTTGGGATACCATAAAAATGTTATTAAACATGAGTTTATTTCTTTAAGAATGCATCTTTCAGGAATTAACTGTATTGTTAATGCTACATATAGTATTTTTGGCAATAAGACCATTTTTATTAATTGCAATCTGTCTTCAAAAGTTAATAAAATTTTGCTCCACTTTTCTATATATTTTTTATTGTTTCAATAATGTTTTTATAATTTATTAATATTGTTTTGTTTATATTTTTGCATAACACTATTCCTAAATAATTTAGAATAAGTTCTTGTTTTCCTATGATGGATTTATCTGTAACTTGTAGTTCTTTTTTCTTATTTAAAATATAAATTTAGATTTTGATCTATTAAAGTGTAGACCTGAAATCTTATAAAATTTCTCCATTACTTCTTTTAGCTCTCCTAATGACTCTTTGGAGTTTGATAGGGTTAATAAAATATCATCAGCAAAAAGCATTATTTTAGATATGTACTGGTCATAGACTTCTATTCCTTTTATTCTTTGATTATTGTGTATTATTTCTGCAAGTATTTCTATAGCCAAAGCAAATAAAATAGAAAGGGGCCATCCTTGTTTAGTACCTTTTGTTATATGGATATATTCTGAGGTGAAAGGACCTAATTTAATGTAGGTTAAGTTATTAATATATATGTTTTTTTAGTAATAAGATGAAGGGAGGAGGAAATTCAAATAATGCTAAAGTTTTAAATAGCTATTCCCAGTTGAGGGAATCAAAGGCTTTTTTTATATCTAATCCGATTACAAGTGTTTCTCTATCTTCTTTATTCACATAATCTATAAAAGTAAGTATCCTTTTAATATTATCATGTGTGTGCCTGTTATATAAAAATCCAGTTTGATCATTATTAATTATCTTTGAAAGTGGGATTTTCATTCTATTAGCTAGTATTGACATGAATATTTTGTAATCATTATTCAGTAATGATATAGGTCTGTATGAGGTGCAAAGGTCTGATGGTTTATTATCTTTTAGAATTGGTGTTATGAGAGAATATTTCCATGAGGGTGGTATTTTTGCTTCTGACTGGACTTCTAGCAAAGTTTTATGAAAAAAGAAGATTATTGCTGAAGGGAAGAGTTTGTAAATTTCTGTAATTATACCAGCTATCCCTGGAGCTTTGTTAGATTTACTTTATTTTATCTTGTCAACAATTTCTTTGTAGGATATAGGTTTTTGTAGGTCTAGTTTTAAGTTTTCGGGAATTTTTTTTTATATTGATAAGGTTTGTATCTAAGTTTATTTGGTTGGTATCTAAATCTTCTTTTTTGAAGTGTTCCATATAATGGAACTGAAATGCTTCAAGGATGTCTCCTATACCTGATACTTTTTCCCCTTTCTTTTCATGATATATACTACTAATGTTATTTGCTTTAGATTGTATTTTAATCCTTGTAGATAAGTTATGTACATAGCTGGGGGGAGGTGGCTAATGAGTTTATTTTTAATTTTTCAAAGGCTAGAAAAGTTTTGTGTGTTAGAATTTCATTATATTTTTTATTTAATTCCTCTATTTCTTTTTTGACTTCTGGACAATTTTGATTTTTTTAGATTTTGCTGTCAAGAGTCTGGTTTGCAAGTCTAATGATTCAGATTCCCACTCTCTAACTTTGTTTTTGTACCAGCTAAGGGTTTTACCAAATAAATACGCTTTTAATGAGCCCTAAACCATGACTCTACTGATTGTTGTTGTATTATTAATTTCAAGAAATAATTGTAGTTCTGACAACATCCAGGGTCTGAATTCTTTAAGTTTTGTGATATATGATGGAATTCTAGTTGAGAGGATTAAAGGTTTAAACTCTATTTGGAGCTTCATTATCAGAGAGTCATGATCTGAAAAGGGGCATGGAACTATTGAGAAGTAGACAATTTTTATTTGTAAATCTTGAACTACGAATAATTTGTCTATTCTGGTTTGTGTTCCAAATCTATGGTCTTTATGGGAAAATAATAAGGATTTATCATCTTTTATTTTAAAAGTGCCAATTAAATGAAATGAATCAATCTCTTTTTTTTAATATTTTGAAATAGTTGCTATGCGAAAATACTTTTTGGTGGTTTCAGAAGCTTCTAAGGTACAATTAAAGTATCCTCCCAGTATAACATTTCCTTTATATTTGTTGGAAATAAAATATAGGTGTTTTTTAACCGTTCCTGCTCCAATTCCTGGGAACCAATATAGATTAGCTAAAGTCCATATTCTGTTATTACATTTAATTATAACAAATGCTAGTAGACTTTCTTTATCTTCATATTTATAAATAACTTTTGGAGTGATTATGTTCTTCTTCCAGAGAACTGATAATCCTTTTGTCTTTGTTCTGTAGGAGGATTGAGCTAAGACTGTATAGTCCTTAGGGTTCCAAATAAAGCTATCATTAGTCTTAAAATGCATTTCCTGGAGGAATACTACTTGTGCCTTATTTAAATTTAAATATTTTAGTAAGTTTGATTTTTTATTTGCATTATTTAAGCCATTAGTATTTAATGATAAGAATGTTAAATCCATTTCAAGTTATTGTTGGAAGAAACATTTTGCTTCTTTTTTTATTATTTTGATTATAGTAGTTATACCATATTCTCTGATAACATTGGATGTTATTTGTATGTGTGTAAACATGGGAGTGTAATTTAATGTTCTTTCTTCTTTAAATATAAGTAGGGTAAAATTCTGGTCAGGCTTTAAAAAAATACTTCTATAAAACATTAATTCTAAAGTATCAAATACAAGTAAATATGAATTTCCCATTAAACATAGAATGAAAGTCATTCCTAATCCAATAGATAAAGACAGATCTATTGGATTATCACTCATACCTTTTACCAACAATATCAACTCAGCTCCATATGTTAAATTATTATATGGAGAATTTTCTTAAAAGAGATATGAAATTCTATATTATTCTATTATTGTTCTATAGTATTTTATATATCAGGATGGAATGTTAGTAATGTAAACAATTATTATGTTGACTTAGAAAATATCTAATATTTAGTTACCCTTAAGAGATCCCAAACATGTCAGATATGTCATTTTGGATAAACTGAATGCAACAGAGGAGCATACACTAAGTAAGCCAACAACAAATAGATTATTACTAAAATAATTTAACTAAAAGGACTCTACAGGAGACAATGAGTGATTACCAATGAAATATGAATTTACTGTAGGTGTACTGTCTTCCTTTACTTTCCCACTCTTCAGCTCACCAACTTCAACTTACACTTATGAAAATATATGGCTTATCAGTGGTATCCTGACAAGGAGTAGAGGTGCCCTACATTGCAGTGTGCAGTGCTTTTACATATTTATAGATTTACAAAGCAGAGTCTAAGAATGAACTATGATCACCCTGACAATTCCCATCCTGCATAGGGCACCTCCTGCTTCCAGAATGGGTAATCACATCATGTCTAGAAGGAATGTGAAGGTACCTATATGGTAATCAAGACTTACCTTAGGTAAGTATTAATCAAATAGTATTTAGAGCATCTTAGAGAGTTATTGGGGCAGTTTGAATACTCTTAAGCCTCTCCTCCCTTGACCAAAAACATAGATTTCCCTTCCCTTTCTTTCCCTTGTTTTAAATCCGTACTAATAAAAGAAATTCAGCAAACATAGGTAAACAGAAATAACATTCAGTAGTCCGTCTTGTACATGACTCGCAATCCATTAAACAAGTCAGTGACTAACATCATTTTAGAAAACATTATAAAGACACATTAGAAATAATTTCCTAGCTCTTTAAATTTTCTGATAAAGAAAAAAAATTAACAATAAGCTAAATTAACTAAAGGTATAAAGCATTTCAATTTCCCTTGTATGTATACATTTCTACTTATATTGCAGTGTCAATAACTGTCTTTGAAATCTGTACAATACTTCACTTCTTCAAATCATTCCTTTTTCAATTTAGGTTTTGTTTTGTCAAAACAGCAACAATATTTCAAAGGCACAATTAATATTTAGGCTGATGTTTCAAATAAATAACTTGTCAGTTGCCATTTGAGTTAGCTTAGAATGTATGGTTAGTACAAATATAGCATGTTGCAAAAATAATATAGCAATAACCCACGGGCGACCGGACCTTTTTCCATTAGTATAAGTCGATTTACAACGTGCACGCTGGCCAATCAGCATGCACGTTTTGGAATATTAATGGGAGGTCATGGTATAATATGTATTTTTTCGCGTGCTCTAGAGACTGTATGCAAGTGGCATATATAATGTAGCATATATAGAGCAGATAGCTTATGGATTCAGGTTATTAAAGTAAATTATGCTTATTAATCAGGCAATTTCATTTAAATTCACAAGTAAATTGGGGACATTTCAGTTGAGTTTCCAGGAATGTGTAGTCCAATGTGATTAACTGAGTCCACTTTTCCTCATAAACGTATGTCACAATTCATTAAGCTAAGCAGAATCTAACATCTATCTAATAATCATTATAAAGACAAAGAATAGTAATTTCCTAGCTCTTCAAACTTTCTGATATCGCAAAATGTTGACAGTAAGCTATTTTAACTGGAAGACTAAAACATTTCAATACTTCCTTGTGAATATATTTTTTACTTTTACTGTAGTCAAGAACTGTCTTTGAAATCCATGCATTACTTCACTTCTTTCAAGTCATTCATTTTACAGTTCAGATTATATTTTGTCAAAATGTCAATAGCATTTCAAGGGTACATTTAATATTTAAACTGATATTTTAAATGAATAGCTATCAGTTACCAAGTGAGTTTGCATAGAGGGTGAGGTAACTGCAAAGATAACATGCTGCAAAAACTAATATGCATCTTTTCATGTGCTCTAGAGACTAACAATTTCAAGTAACATATAAAATGTAACCTTTACAGTGCAGACAGCTTGTGAAATCAGCATGTTAAAGTAAGTAATACTTTTTAATCAAGCAGTTACATTTCAGTACACGTGTAGTTTGGGAACATTTCAGTTGTGTTTTCAGGAATATGTAATCCTGTGAGGATAAATCATAAAATATTTACACATAATCCTATTATGTATTTATTTTACCTTGTTTAGTTTGTTTTTCATTTTAATAACTAAACATTACTTTTTCTTATTATTTGTTATCTGTGAGGCTAAATGCACTTTACAGATTCACAGTGTCCTTAGAAACTGCAGCAATTGTTTACTGTTGCTATGGCAACGCAAAGAGAATGTGAAGAAAACATTCACTTCTCTTAACCAACAGTACATTTTTCCCTCCTTTTTTTATGTGTTTGTTAATACTAAAAGGAAATAATTCAAAGGACATATGTACATGAATGGAACATTTCAGAGTTAATCACAAACATGTCCCCAATCCCAATAAGCATAACAGTGACTATTATTAATCTAATAAATATTGTAATAACAATTAATTAAGTTCACTATTCCAATTAGTCTACCTTACAACTAGATTATCTTAGACTATTATTTATTTATGTATAGATAGTGAGTTATTAAATATATGCAGACTGTATTAGTATAGTAAATCGGAGAGAATTTAGAAAGGGAGACAAGATGCAGCTAAAATAAATAATGAGAAAAGAGAGAAGAGAGAAAGAAAAGAGAAAATTAAGAGAAAATACACATGCACTATGTGTGTTGATTTGCAGTATAAATATTTTATGTGATATATAACCCTCCTTCTGTGAAAGAAAAGTACCCTGTTTTACATACCTGAGGTAATGTGAAAACTCTCATGTGTCATCTATTTTCAAAAATATAGATAAAGATTCCAGTAGTTAGTTATCTTTGTTTTAAAATTCTAAGCAGTAAAAGTGGTCCTTTAAAGTAATGTTAAAACAATTCATATCATAGTAGATGCTTTGAGAGATTTGGCTGTAACAGCATCAGTCTTTTGCTTCTTCTTTTTAACATATGTCCAGACATTTGATTTTTGTTCTCTTGAGAGAAGATGACATCCAATCCATATCTTCTAGTAAAGTAATCACATTATTAGTTTTAATAAATGAAGAGAATTCCTGCTTTAAAACATCAGCTTGGCCAGCTAAAAACTTGGTTATATTCAACTGGACGTATAAGAGAATTTAAGTACCTTTTTCTGCACTTTTTTTTAAAAATACAGTATTTAAATTGATTTAAACTGTGTATGAAGGAGTGTTGAAGGAATTTTTATCTGAAGTTATTCTGCTCTTCAGTAACTTGAACTAAAGCTAGTGTTGGCTGAATTTTGTTATTTGCTAGTAATTACAGGTGTGGGGGTAGCCACATTCTTTGATTTCCTGTCCTTGCATATTTAAACTGGTGCATGTGAAATAATTCCTGCTTTAAAACTTCAGCTTGGCCAGCTAAAAACTTGGTTATATTCAACTGGACGTATAAGAGAATTTAAGTACCTTTTTCTGCACTTTTTTTAAAAATACAGTATTTAAATTGATTTAAACTGTGTATGAAGGAGTGTTGAAGGAATTTTTATCTGAAGTTATTCTGCTCTTCAGTTATCTTAGTGGCATTGAAACTGCCCGCCCCTCAGCCTGCCTCTGGGCCCATCTCATTTGCTCACTCAACTGAGTGCAGTGAGATCATATTCTGATTTCAGGCACTCCTACTGTGTACAAAGAGAGCATCTGGGAAATAGAAAAAAAAAAAAAAAATTAAGCTTATTTACTGCCTTTCTTGTTAAGTGGTACAGACTATTTGTAGGCTTCTGAGCCCCCAAGCCCTTCTGTGTTTGAGGGAAGCCTTCTAGCTTGTTTATTTCTTATAACTAGCCAGTTTTCTAGTTTCAGCACTCAAATCTGTTTCTTTGATCTCAGCACTTGTTCAGAAAAAAAAAAAAAAAAAAATTTCATCTGCTTTTACTGTACTTGTGTTTTACCTACTTCTTTTTACTTTTGCATCATCTTAAAATACTCAATTGTATTTATTACTGCTTGGTGTAACTCATTCTAAGCCTTTTGGTTTAAACACTTGGGCTTCGGACCAGTTAGTTGTTTTGCACTGAGAGGGTTTGTGGTCTGCACTGTTGTGGCAGAACAGGTAGCTTACATCCTTCTAGGTTGAGAACTGCTGATTGAGGGCTCAGTGTCTGTTATTCTAAAAGTGTATTAATTCTGGTTTAAGCACTTGGGCTTTCAAGCCAGTTATTTTACATTAAGAGGGTTCGTGGTCTGCACTCTTGTGGGAGGAGAGGCTGGACTCTGCCCTTCTGAGCTGGGAATTTCTGGTTAAAGGCTTATAGTGCATGCATATCTGAACTGTTCCTTACTGAAGTTGGTGCGCCTTGTTTGCTGTGGCATAGACTGGATTCGGGTCTGCTGGATCTAGCTTTGTTTGTGTAACTTGAGCACTAATCCAGACATTCTCTAAAGTATTCAATGGTATTTATTACTGCTTGGTTGTAACTTGATTAAAGTGTAGCTATCATTCAAGTCTTTTGGATTAAGCACTTGGGCTTCAGAACAGTTGTTTTACATTAGGAAGGTTTGTGGCAAGCACTGTGGTGGCAGGACAGGTAGCTTTCATCCTTCTAAGTTGGGAACTGCTGATTGAGAGCCCAGTGTCCAAGTGTATTAGTTCTGGTTTAGGCACTTGGGCTTCAGGCCAGTTATTTTACATTAAGAAGGTTCGTGGTCTGCACTCTTGTGGGAGAAGAGGCTGGACTCTGCCCTTCTGAGCTGGGAATTTTCTGGTTAAAGGTTTATAGTGCCTGAATATTTGAACTGTATCTTACTGAAATTGGTTCACCTTGTTTGCTCTAGCATAGACTAGATCCAGGCCTACTGAATCTAGCTTTGTTTATATGCTTGTTGTTTGTTTGCTTGTTATTTCCCTGGAAGCTAATTCCACCTAATACGCAACTTCTCAGCGCTTCTGTGGATCACTAGTGATATCTGCATTGCTTACTGTACTTATTTCCTTGTTTCACTTGAAAGAAAGTTACTGTTTGTCGTTTTGCATTTAGTTACTTGTAACACATTGCACTCAAGTTACCTGGCACTTGCTCACTAAAGCAATTATATAAGTCAGCACTAAAAATTAAAAGCACTACACCCTCACTCCCCACTGGCCCTTGTTTTCAATTAAGGATTTCCCAATATTATTCTAGCATGTCCAAAGGTCAGTTGTCAATCTCCTCTCGGTCCAGCTGGTGAATCTGGGAATCTTGAGGCAATGTTATAACTGCCTCATGTACACAGACAACCCTCTCCTCCTCCCACATAACACAAATACTTGAGAGATGCAGCTATTTAGCCAAACTGGAGGCTGAGCTCTCTCAACTCAGGACTGGCAAGACCAGACAGGAGGAGAAGGCAACTACACACACCACAAAACCAGCCTCACATAATGCTACCACTCCACTGAATCAAACACATAAACACACAAAGACATACTGGAGGCTCTGAGTAAAATTTACCTAAACAGCAGAGGCCTCCAAAGCAGACACCCAAACAACTGCTACCTCAAGACACCCCACAAGCAACACATAAACCACAAAAGCAGTGTGCAAAGCAGTCACAGCCCTTAAGGCCAAATACAACACCAAACATACTTGTCATAGGTGACTCCATAGTCAGACACACTGACGTCCCACTCACCAGGCTGAACAAGGAGAGGGTCACAGTAAGCTGCCTATCGGGCTAGAATCCGCCACATAACACAAGCACTGGTCACTCCATGGCAAGTACAAATATGACACAGTCATTGTCCATGCTGGTGTGAACGACCTGAGACGTACCTCCCTGGACTACATGAAAAGAGACATAGAGGAGCTCTCTGATTATGTAGCCCAGGCAGGTATGACCCTAACCCTGAGCAGTATCCTTCCTTCACCAAGAATGATGCCACAATATAGAGACAAGATGATCAGCTTTAACAATTGGCTTAATGTCTGGTGTCATTCAAAGGGGATCCAGTGTCTGTCTGCCTGGGATGACATGCTTGACAAGCCACGCTGCTTCGCAAGGGACGGCTTGCACCTGTCACCCTGGGATTCCGGATATTGGCTAAGGCTCTTGCCACCCCATAGTGCCTTTTTAGGCAAGGCTCAAATTCTAAACCTACCACCCTAGAAAACAAAAATGGGAAGAAACTGAGGGTAATGCTGCTCAATGCCAGAAGTCTAAATCTCAAAATGCACGCACTCGAGGCCCTTCTCAGTATGGAGAACATCGATGTCTGTGCTGTAACTGAAACCTGGTTCAAGGCTCCTGAGAGCACCCCGGCACTATTAGGTTTTACCTCATATCATGCGTTCTGGCCCCAAAACCCGGACCACACCACAAAAGGAGGGTGTATCCATATTCATAAAGGATACTCACACCTCCAGGTTGGTGGCAACGCATCTAAGCTTGGAAACCATCCAGGTGCAACTAACCATAGGCAAAACTGCTCTACAAATTGTAGCATGCTACAGGCCACCCTCTCAAACTCAGGAACCCCACACAGCCTTCCTGAAGACACTGGAGGGTATAAATGTATCTCCAAACACCATCATATTGGGTGACTTCAACTACCCGAATATAGACTGGGAACATTACTCAAGCCCTAACTTTCTAGCCCAACGGTTCCTGGAGTTCATAAATTCAAATGCCATGGAACAGCTAGTCACTGTTCCCATGAGAGGAGAAAATATACTAGATCTCATTGTCACAAACATGGGGACAAAATGCTCCACACCAGAAGTATATCCCTCATTGGTGAGATCTGATCATAAACTAATCTCACTGGAAATCCACATCCGCCCCACCCCAAGCAAAAGACCATAGTGAAGAACTTCTCTAAAGCAAACTTCACACTACTCAAGACTGGTGTGGTATCCTTCAAGGCCCCTGAGCCAGAGGAAACCACAACCCAAGCTGTGGAAGCCCTTACAAATGCCTTCTATGAACACCTCCAGGACTGCATGGATCAGGCAATCCCAAATAAAACCAAGACTCTTTCCACAAAGGGCAAACGTCCAGTCTGGTGGACCCCAGCCATTAACAAACTTTACAATAAGAGGAAAAAGCTATTACATGATAGAACAAAATCCATAAAAGGGAAGTCACCCCTGATCATTATTAGTAAAAAATATGAGCACTCATAAAATCAACTAAGGCCAATTTTGAGAGAAAAATTGCCATGGATTCAAAGGACAATCATAAGGCCTTTTTCAGCTATGTTAGGAACCTGGGTGGAAACTCCCAGATATGCTCAGAATTAGTCCAAAATGATACAAAAATCACTGAACCCACAGACATTGCCAACATACTGGCAGACAGGTTCAGTGCAAACTTCACCCCCTCCCCTAAAGGAGAGATAACTATCCCAGCCGAGTGTAGCCTCCCGGACATCTCAAATGCGCAGGTGAAAGCTGCTCTCTCTAAAGCTAAAACACAGCATCAATGGGACCGATGGTGTCCCCGGCTGTGTGCTACACGAGCTAAATGAGGAATTAAACCCACATAAGGCAGCTGTTTAATCTCAGCCTTACCACAGGATACATGCCCAAGGAGTGGCGTGACGGCAACTGTGGTCCCACTCCACAAAGGCGGTGCCTCTACGGACCCTGGTAATTACCGCCCCATAAGCTTAACAAGTCTAGTCTGCAAAGCTATGGAGAGGATCATAATGGAGCTCATAAACAAAGATATAGGGGACTTGCAGACATTGGACCCGACCCAGTTTGGCTTTGTCAAGGGAAGATCATGCCTTTTGAACTTGGTTGACTTCTTTGAAACAGTCACCAAGGCCATTGATGAGGGAAAGGCAGTCCATACAGCCTACCTTGACCTTGCAAAGGCTTTCGACACAATACCCCACTCGGGTATTGTAGAAAAACTTACCAGCTTAAATGTAAACCCATATGTCACAAGATGGGTTGCAAACTGGCTTAAGGACAGAACCCACAGGGTTAGAGTTGCTGGCGCTGTGTCAGACTCCAAGCTGGTCACAAGTGGTGTCCCACAGGGCTCGGTCCTTGGTCCCCTATTGTTTGGCATCTACTTCTCAGAAGTACAGGCCAACATGGGAGGACTTTGGCTGACAAAGTTTGCAGACGACTGCAAACTGGGCGCCATAGTGGAAAGTGCATCGGACACGGATATCCTTCAGAAGGGACTCACAGAAACAGATAGCTGGTGCCAGAGCCATGGCCTGAAGTTAAATGCCAAAAATGTATAGTCATACCCTTCGGGAAAAACAAGGTAACCCCAAGCTACCATATAGGTGGCAATCCACTAAGCACAGAAGAGGTTATCAGGGACCTGGGGACCCAGGTTGACAGTGGCCTTTCTTTTGACACTCACATTGCTAAAGTGGTTAGAAAGACCTTCTACATTGCCCACCTGATCATGAAGGGATTCACATCCAGATCTAGTGAGGTCATTGTTCCCCTGTACTCTTCACTTATCAGACCAATGATCGAGTACAATGCCCCATTCGGGATGTATCTCACCCGACATCTGCAGCAATTGGAGAGACCCCAAAAGTTCCTCACCAAAAGGATAAAGGGACTCCAAAATCTGTCATATGCTGCCAGATTGAAGAAACTCCAGCTCTATTCAGTCGCATACCGTCTGCTCAGAGGTGACATGTGCCTGACATACAAGGCCATGTCCAACCCGGAATTAATGGACATGCTCCACCTCAAAACATCCATATCCACCAAAACCACTAGAGCAAGCGACTTAAACCTTAGCACGGATATAAATAGGACGTGCTGGAGGGATAGATTTATCACTCAGAGACTCCCTATGCTGTGGAATAAAATCCCGGTCCATGTGAGGCAGAGCACCTCGCTGACTCTGTTCAAGAGAAATCTAGACCTGTGGATGGGAGATCGTAGGTTTACCCCAGGAATCATCTCTGTGTCACTGCTGGACAGAGGCACAACAAACTAATGGGCACAGTATTTTTTCATATAAGGGGTGGCGTAAGCCACAATAATTTGGGCTAGGCTTATAAATGCCTTAGGGCAGATAGCCTAGTATAAACCTATGAACCTATGAACCTAAGAGGCTTCTTCTAAGTCAATAAAAGTCCTCATCTCATTGGCATGCAGTATTCTTATCTTAGCTGGATATGCAAGTTGTGCCTTGATGTTATTTTGTTTCAGAAACTTTATCATTGGCCACACTTTTTCCTTAGTTCCATTCTAGATGAATAGTCGTTATCAAATCTTATCAGGCTCTGTTTATATTTTAGAGGTTCCTTCCTGCAAGTAGATCTTAAAATCAGTTTCTTGTCCAAGTATGAAAGAAATTTGATAATTATTGACCTAGGAGAAGAGTTTGGGTTAGTGGCAGGTTTCCCAAGAGCTCTGTGTGCCCTTTCAATGCCAAAGGAAAGTCCTTCTTTTAAATTTAAAAAGTCAGGGATCCAGCTTGATAAAAAGGAAATAATATCCTCACCTTCTGTGTTTTCAGGTAATCCGAAAATCCTGATGTTATTTCTCCTCTCCCTATTTTCCAAGTCATCTGCTTTACTAACCAACCAAGTGTTTTGTTTAAGAAGCAGTTCTTTCTGTGTTTCCTCTTCCTTAAGTCTGCTTTCTAAGTCATTTAGAGAAACATCTCTTCCTGTTATCCTTGTCTGGTGTTGTTGTAGCATTTCCTTGAGGGTGTCAGCTTGTTTTTGACTGCTTGTTTTAAGATTTTGCAGGTTCTCTTTAAAATCATCCATCTTCAAAGACAACTCCTGCAGGGTAGATGCCATATGTTGTAGTTCCTTCTTTAAGGCAGCATCCTGGTGAGAATTCTTTGAGTTGCTCATTTTAACAAGTGAATATATCTCCAAGCTTTTTGACAGGAAATTATTTGTAAAACTTCACCAAAGTTTCTAATTATGTAAATTAGACCTTTATCTATAAGATTTTATACATTGAAGGAAAAAAAAGAATATTTTTTCCTGTCTTATTCAACTAGTTATATGGAGCTCTAAAATACTGCTGCTTTCAGTTAGCCATTCAGGCTCTGCCCCACAGCCCAGCCTTTCTTTATGGTCATCTACACCTGTCCTGCTGGCTGAGGCTGGTGTTGGGTATGTGAGCCTCACTGACATGCATGTGTGTGTCCTATGGACACACATTTGGGCCACCACATGTACTGCAGTGGGATTTGTCACCTTGTCTAGTACTGCCTAGTGTGTTGACACCGATATTTGTTATAGATTTCATGCTGCTCATATAGGTGTCCATTATCTGTTACCATCCCATTCAGCCACCTGAGTCCCTTGCATGCTCGCTTCCATAGTATAGATACAACTATCAGAACATACTACTCGATTCAGTAATTGATAGGAAGAGTGAATTACCTTGTGGCTGGGCCAGTATTGAGGATGGTGTTGGAGGGCTTACTATGTCAGATGCACATAGTACACTCCCTATACATGGTAAAGCACAGGTAGTGCCATATTTGGCATCCCTTTTACTGTATGCGCAAGTCAGAGAAAGGTGTCATTCCCTGGGTCCCTACCATGTCAGTGTATGTGCTATGCGTTGCCTCTTTGCCAAGCCCTGGGCATACTGGGCACGCTTCCTTCTGCCTACATGGGCAGGCTCAGGTGGTTCCTGTTCTGTGTCCATCTGTGCCTGTTCTGGCCTTGGAAATGGTGGGGCTCTTTGTGGCCTTGCCCCATGCTGTTTCTGCTGCAGCTGTTTCCACAGGATCATATTGTGTAGCATGGCACATACTATGAACATTTCTGTACATGTAGCTGGAGAGTATTGCAAGGCTCCACCGCATATATGTCCAGGCAGCAGAACCATGACTTGAGCATCCCAAACACATGCTCTATTATGATTCTGGTTTGTGCATGTGCCTCATTATGGAGTTCTTGTTCAGGTGTGTGTGAATTTCTGAGGGGTGTCATCAGTTATGGCTCCTGTGCGTAGCCAGCATCACCCACTAGGTGACCGTGTGGGATGTCCCCACTGGCAAATGACTGGTACAGCTGTGTCATATGCCAGATATGGGAATCGTGATAGCTTTCAGGGCTGCCAGCACACACATTCAAGATAATGCTCTGAGCATCGCCCATGACCTGGCAGTTGATGGAGGGGAAGCCCTTGCGGTTTATGTAGACCCTATCACCGGGTGGTGCTTTGATGCATATGTGTGTGCAACCTATAGCACCCACTAACTCAGGGTATTCTGCTATTTGGTGGAAGAGACACATATTACTGGTCAACGCCTCAAGGGTGATGGGGAAATATATGTGCTCACTGGCATGTGCTGACATGGCATCCAGGAAATGGTGGAGTACCCTGGATGCTGATGCCTGTGAGATCCCCATGATATCCACAGTTGTCATTTGGAAGGTACCTGTGGCTAGTATTCATAAGCCTATGCATGCTTTGGTAGCCACTGGGATGGGTTCCCCTCTGTTGGTTCTGTGTGTGAGGTGGGGCCGGCACAGCTCAACAATTTGCTGCAGAATATCCCTGTCCATCCTATAGCGCTCCACTATCTCCAGCTCATGTAGGCCCTGGGAGGTTACCCTGGGTCTGTACACTCTTTTCCTCCTCCTCAATGTGGGATGGTCATCAGCATTCACATCCTTACCACCCTTAGCCTCTTGCACATATTTATGTATGAGAACAACAGCAGCCCCTGTCATTTTGTTAGTTTTGTCAGGTAAAATTTCCTTGTCTGTGTACACCAGTGGTGTAGAGTTTTTGGGAAAAAACAAAGTGAAAGGGGTTTGCATAGTTTATAGTATTGTGCTGGTCTGGGATGCTGCCTGTGTAATTGTCTGGTTCTGATACATTTCACCTGCCAGCTATGCTAGTTCTCCTTGATTGCCTTTCTGCTGCTGTTTTCCTTTCCCGTTGCCTTCCAGTTTAAGCCCCGAGGTGCGTTGTGCATACCTAGTGCTCAGATGTGAACTGAGCTGCTATTTCCTGTTTTTTTTTTTTTAAACCCGATGCATGGCGCACACACCCATTTAAGCAAGGATAACAATGTGAAACACACTCCCTTCCTTAGCTCTGCTTAGCTAAGTGCAAACACAGGTCACAGGGCCCCAATAAGTTTACACCAAGCATGACACACCCCCTACTGAAGGCATCCTCTTGTCCTGCCTACATGGTTCCCTATTCTTGCAGCTGCATGGTTAGGTACAGGCTTCCAGTTGGTAGAAATCTGTGATTCAGTATAGGTCCCTTCATTTGCATACCCCAGTGTGCAGGTCTATAGTTACAATTCCCAAGCACACCCTTTCCCCTTGGAAACCAGTGCTCCCTTGTCTTGCTTACATTCTGCCTGCCATTGACTATAATGGCAAAATGAGGATTTTTGTTAAAAGGCATTTTTTGCCTTTTTTTAAATTTTCAGCACCCCTGTGTTTGCACATCGCTACCCTTAGCTTAAATGGCTGAGATCGGCCTAAAAAAATAAAGTTTCATTTTTATAATATTTATGTGCCTTTTAATGCCAATGGCCTTATATTTGGCCATTGACTTCTCTGTTCTACATGCTTTTCCTGAGCTGTCATACCTCCATTTTGTCAGATGCAAAAATGTATTGGGCTACTAGCCGAATACATTTTTGGACTGACACTGTTCCTATACGGAATCCGTTCAGCTTACTGGATTGCAAAATCCACTCATTTGCATAGTTTTCACCAACAAGTGAGGTGATTTGCATACTGAACAGAATTCCATGCAGGAGCTTTATAGGGCCACTGGTGCATGGGAAAATGGCCCTATCCTGGATCGCATGGTGGCCATATTGTATGCAGGAGCTGTTCGTGAATCTGCCCACATATCATCCAATCTGCACAGTCGAAGAGGTCGCAGCTCTAATTCCAAATGCCACTGTTTTTTTTCTGTTTTGGATACAAAGAGTTAATTTCTGCAAGTGATGCTTGATCGCAAATCCTCATTACCAACCACTTTTGGTACTCCATTTGGCAGATACAGATTTCTAAGGGTGCCACTTAAAATAAATTCTGCAAGTGAAGTCTTCCAGCATGCAATGGAGCAAATGTTTTTGGGTTATCCTTGTGCCATAATAAAATATGATTTATTGGTTGGAGGCAATGGTGAAGGAGAGCATGACAGAAACCTAAAGAAAGTTCTAGACAGAGCACCTGAAGTAAACTTGAAGCTCAATCCTCTGAAGTGCAAATTCAGACTTCCAGAAGTTACATATGTATGTTATTTATTTACCAGTTCCGGCTTGAGACCAGACCTGACCAAGCAAGCAGCCATTCTTGAGATGTCAGCACCAGACAATGTTCAAGCTCTACAAGTTTTTTTAGGCATGGTCAACTATTTGGCCAAATTTATACTAGACTTCAGTGAGTTGACAGCACCTTTAAGAATGCTAGCATGCAAAAATGTTGCATGGTCATGGTTAGAACAGCGCCAGAAGGCATTTGATGACCTCAAGCAGCAAATTGCCACCCCACCTACATTGAGATACTATGATGTGAATAAACCAGTTACTCTTTCCTGTGATGCTTCAAAATTTGGTCTAGGTGCAATTATACTTCAAGAGGACAGACCAGTAACCTATGCATCTAGAACATTTATACAAACTGAGATGCAGTATGCTCAAATTGAGAAAGAGTTTTTGGCAATAGTATTTGCATGTTCCAAGTTTCATGATTATATTTATGGTTGAGCTATTCAGATTGATTCTGATCACCAACCTCTAGTTATTATTCTAAAGAAGCCTATGCATTCAGCTCCAGCAAGGTTACAAAGAATGATGCTGAAATTGCAAAAGTACAACTTCAAAATGGTCTATACGAAAGGCAAACTACTCTATCTGGGAGATACCTTATCCAGATCGCCCAGGAATACAACAGAACAGCTTGACACAGAGAAATTTGACTTTGAATTGATGGCAGTGCATAATTTTTCTACCACTAGGCTTGATGAGTTGAGAAATCACACTAAGCCTGATCTGATTTTACAAAAGCTCAATCTCTACCTCAATGTTGGATGGCCGTCAAAGCAATCACTTGAAGTGCAAACCTAGTTTCCCAACAGAAATAAAATGTTGATCAAAGATGGCATTATTTTCAAAGTGCTAAAATTGCTGTTCCTGCTTTCTTACAACATGAGTACATCCAGATTTTGCATCGTGGTCACCCAGGTACTACATCCACCAAGAGGTGAGCGAGAGAATTAGTATTTTGGCCTTCATTACCAAAAGACATTGATAAAGTACTTTCTTCTTGTTCAGTATGCAATAGTACTAAATTGCACCTGCAAAGAAATTGCTTCAGCTACAGTACATCCAGTTCCTGAACCACCTTGGTCGAGAGTAACCACTGAAATCTTTGAGTGGAACAATAAATACTACTTGGTACTGCTAGATTCTTATTCGAATTGGTTTGAAATTGAACTACTACCTAAGCTAGCATCTACTAGTGTTATTACTAAGCTGAAATGTCATTTCTCAGTCCATGACAGTCTGCACAAAGTTATTTCTGACAATGGTACTAATTTACTAGCCAGTTATTCCAGAAATGTGCAAGAAAATGGAACTTTCTACACATTACTTGCAGTCCTGAGCATCCTCAGTTGAATGGCCTGGCTGAGCGAGCTATGCAGAGTGTGAAACAGCTACTTGAAAGGTCAAGACATGACAATTCAGACATTTTCTTAAATCTGCTTAACCTTAGGAATGTATCTCATGATGATGTTCTTGGATCTCCAGCTCAACGACTTATTTCCAGGCAAACAAGAACTACACCACCTATTCCTACCAATCTACTAAAGTCTAAAGCCAAGAATAATAGGACCATCAAGGCTCAATTATTTAAGAAACATTCAACCCAGAAGTTATCGTACGACAAGTCAAGCAAACTTCTTTGTCTATTAAGGGAAGGAGAAATGGTCAGATTTCAAACAGAAATGACTGCATAAGACACGTTATTAGCAAATGTCCTCAACCGAGATCCTACCTTATAGACTTGGAAGGTACGCAGTACAGGCAAAACCATAAACATCTGTTACCTGTACCAGAGTCATCATCGCAACATTGTTATAGCGACTTAGACTCTAAATCTGAGAGCGAGACAACTATTGTTTCCATCCCAGAGGATGTTCCTACCTCTGATTCATTTCCTGCAGATGTTCCGAGTAAATCACAGAGTGAACATTTTTCAGAGACAGCTCCAGTAGTTAAGCCCATTTCCCAATTTTATATCACACGTTATGGACAAGTGTCTAAGCCCAGTGTGAAATATGTAGCAACATGGACTAAATTGTGTATATATGTATTATATCTTGTATTAATGCATGATTGATAATTGTCTGTGATATCTGCATGTCAAAATATCCCTAACATTGCATATTTTTTTTAAGAGGGAGGATGTAGATCAGAGAGTATGTGCTGTATCTTTAAAGAACATGTCAAAGACTGAAAGTGCACATACAAAATATCAAGCGCGTGCCAATCCTAGTGCCATTTTGAGAATGCAGCTAAGGAGTAAGCATTCATGAATACAGCAGCTAGTTTGTATATAAGTTACTTAAGTTAAAGTCAGTTAACTTCTATTTTGATGTGTTTGTATAAAATAAAGCTGCGTAAACAGAACCCACAAAGACTGTTCTATTTTGTCTAAAGTAAGAGAGTGACAACTTGGATGAGTTCTCCATGATTTTCCTGTGACCTGAAGTGAGGGTGGCAGAAGTTGCATATTTCCTCCTGTGATTCCCTGTTCATCCTGCATCTCAACAATTTCTGTTTCATGTATTCCATGATAAAATAAATGGGGTCTAAGCACCCTTCTTCTTCTAGCCAAAGATCTGGCAGTAGCAACAGCAGAAACCAGATATAAAGCCTGTTGAATATGCAGCATAATAATTGCAGCAGCAACCCCTAAATGTTTTTTTTCTAAGTGTAATCATGCCTGCATTCCAAAAGGTTTTGATGTCCATGGCAAAACTATACACTGAGTGTACGCAACTGCTTTATAGCTACCTGAATAGCTCTGTCACACTGGATCGGTCAGTTAGCATGTACTTCACCTTTTTATACTTTCATTAGTATATTCTGCTGTTTTTCTGTATTTGGTAGCTCTACACGACACATAGAGCCTCTTAATGAATATCAAATTGTGCACCATCATGGTGGTGATGCTGAGTGATGTCAACACGATCGCTACACTTCATGTATCTTTTTATGCATCTGGCCCTTAGTTTTATTCCATTGCTTATCTACATCTTCAGTGAATGGTAGCTGAACTGAGCCTTCAAATGCCCTTTAAACTGCAAAAGAGCAAACAAGGGCAAATGTAAATATAATGATTTAAATTACATTCTTCTGATGACAGAAAAAGACAAGCACCCTGCTCTTCCTTTTCTTTTAATATTCAGCTTTACTTCTCCCCTATCTTCGCCATCATTCTATGCACACCTGTTCATAACTTCTTGAATGCCTTATTGGAATCTGTCACAACCACCACCTTTTCACAGAACCATAGAATACTTTCTCATTGCATTCTGTTGCCTAAGCCTCCTCCAGCTTTGTATCAGTATTTTGTCATGGCCGCATCTCTATTGGTCACCAGATACCAGTCTCTATTTATAGCCTCTACCTTCCACCATAAATGCCCTTCTTTTGTTATTCCTTTGAATTCTTTCATACTCCCCAAAGTTCCTAGTCTTGTGAATATTCCAGAACTTCATACCATAATGAATGGTTACGTTATAAGCGACCAGCACAGCAAAATATATACCTCATTGCCTTTTTCTTTGACCTCTGTCTCCCTTGGCATGCAGCTGAACATTCTGTTCACTGCTGCAGAAGCCTTTTACATGGTCCAATAGACAACAGGTGTGATAATCCCCCCTCATGTAATTTTCCTGCTCTGTTCCATCAGTTCTGGTATCCCAGGAAATGTTTTTGTTTTCCAGCTATGGTATTTGGCTTTTGTATCTGCTGAATAAACATGCATTTTAGGAAATTAAAGGAAACTGGAGTATGCAGAGAAAACTTCTGCTGCCTAATATACAGGAGGACAGCAGTTTCAGGCTAAACTGCAAACTTGAAATAAATACATTTTGTTTATGTAATATGTTTTTGAAGAAATCCCTGCAGTGCTAAGAGTACCTGCTTGTTCCCGACATTTTGGATGAAATTAAAAATATTTATTTAGGCATGTTCTTTGTATCTTACAATTGAAGTTTTTCCATTTTACTATACAGATGTCTGTGGCTTTGATCAAAATGATATGGTAAAGTGAACGTTTTGAATAATCTAGGAAATGTAATTATCTAAGCATATTTTGTAACATACATTTAATTTTCACTGACTGCATTACAAAGCACATAGGAAAGGTTAATAAAAATCTGTAGCATTTGAACATATTGAAACTGAATAAAAAAGAATATAGGAAAGAAAAAAGCTAAATGACATACGTTTGAATATGCAAGCTGCCATCTGGCATATTTAATAGCATTTTATTGAAGCAATTGTCACTTAAACTGAATAATTGCTAGCAGCAGAATTCTGAGAAGCATTTGCTGCATTCATCAATGAGCCATGTTTTTCTTGGTCAAGTTGACAAAATGAAAATGTCAGGAACATTTAGTCATTAAGTCTTGCATAAAACCTATTTACAATCTTCAGATTTACTATTACACAGACTGTATTACTTACACAGAGTTTGGCAGAGTGAATAATTTGCTGAAGATATAATGAGACAAGTACATTGCAATTAAATTTGTCTGGATAGACCAAAAGGAAATCTCAAGATTAAATCTTAAAATCTAAATCTATGTATCTGTGAGTAACACTCATTTGACAAAAAAATACATTTTTTTCCTCATTATACCTTTATAATTGCATAATCTTTCCTAATTTATATCTTGTAAGTTGTAAATGCAAGGTAGTTCTAGCTATTTGTTGATAAAGCCACATATATCAAATGTTACATGTTTTCTTTTATTTTTATACGCACAAACTAAATTAAAATGCAGCTTTGCAACCAGTGTTTAACATCTCATAGAATGTGTGTGTGCGTACGTGCATGCGTGTGTATGTGTGTGTGTGTGTGTGCGTGTGTGCGTGTGTGTGTGTGTGTGTGTGTGTGTGTGTGTGTGTGTGTGTGTGTGTGTCTGTGTGGAGTTTCAATATATATTAAAGACAAACACACCTCCAGGCTGGTCAAACAGTATGACACACAGGGGACACTCCAGGTGCAGTTAACCATTGACAAGACCCCTATTCAAAATATAGCCAGCTACAGGCCCCCAAATTTGACTCAAGATGCCCACCCCAACTATCTGGACCTCTTCAAATCTATCAGGACTCAACCCTTTACTCTGATCCTGGGTTACTTTAATTACCCAACCATAGGTTGGAAAAACTTCTCATGTCAGAACACAAATGCCCAGAGATTCCTCGATTTTATCAATGCAAATGCCTTGGAACAGCTAGTTGATACCTCCACAAGAGGTGATATCTTGGACTTGTTAATAACCAGCATGAGTAACCATTGCAGTACCCCTACAGTATCATCCTACCTGGTAAGATCCGACCATAAAGTGGTCACTTTTGAAGTCACCATCTCCCTTGACCCCCTTCTAGCTAGGGTCAAACAAAAAAAAACTTCTCCAAAGCTGATTACAACATCCTGAGGGATGGTATAAACAGCTTCACAGCCCCCTTCCCCACTGTAGAAACTGGCATCAATGTCCAAATCTACACCAAAGTACTATACGAGCATTTATATAGATGCATTAAATCAGGAATACCCGACAGGAAAAAAATCATACTCCGCAAGGAGGAGTAAACCTGTCTGGTGGACATCTGCAATAAATAAACTGTATAACAAAAGGAAAAAAATACTGTCCAGGACCAAGAAGGAGCAGGTGCCCAGTTGGAAGCAATCTCTTCTTAGCCTGAACAAGCAAATAAGAGCACAAGTGAAATCCTCTAAAGCCAACTTCGAGTCCAAATTGGCCACATCTACTAGAGACAGTCATAAGGCCTTCTTCACATATGTCCAAAGTCTCAAAGGATGCAGCCAGATCTGTTCAGAATTGGTGTTCAGGGACATCACATATACAAATGCTGTAGATATAGCCAATCTACTGGCTGACAGATTCAGTGAAAACTTCTCCCCTCTGTCCCAGCCCATAAGTAAATCAGGATATCCCCAGTACCTGCCCCCCCGCCCCCACCACTTATCTCTAGGGAACAGGTCATCCCTGCCCTCTCAAAGGTAAAAAATCCAGCCTCCATGAGACCCAATAACATCCCTGGCTGCATCCTACATGAACTCAGGCATGAACTTGCAGCACCATTAGGCACCCTATTCAACCAAAACCTGAGTACCGGCTTTGTCCCAGCCAAGTGTAGAACAGCCACTGTCATCCGTTTACACAAAGGTTTTGCGTCCACCGATCCGGGAAATTATAGACCCATCAGCCTAACTAGCCTGATCTGCAAGGCCATGGAACAGATTATCATGGACATCATTAACAGGGACATTGGCAACCTCCAAACACTCAGTCCCACACAGTTTAGCTTTGTCAAGGGGAGGTCATGTCTGTTAAATCTGGTCGACTTCTTTGAGACAGTCACCAAAGCCATGGACGAGGGGAAGACGATGCACACCGCCTACCTTGACTTGGCCAAAGCCTTTGACACTATTCCCCACTTGGGCATAGTAGATAAACTCTTTCAACTAGGCATCAATCCATATGTTACCAGATGAGTAGCAAACTGCCTCACTGATAGAGCCCACCTATTCAAAATAGGGGAAATCACTTCAAGTAGTAGACCCATAATGAGCAGTGTACCCCAGGGATTGGTCTTGGGGCCTCTGTTATTCAGGATATACTTCTCTGAGGTGCAGGCCAAAACCAGTGGACTATGGCTGACCAAGTTATCAGATGACTGCAAGTTGAGCGCAGTCATCAATTTGCCAAGTGATGTGGACGTCCTCCAAGAGGGTCTCACCCAAACAAATGACTGGTGCCAGAAATGTGGCCTCAAGCTGAATGCCAAAAAATGCACCATCATCCCATCTGGGGAGAGTGACATCCCCACATATTATCACATTAAGAGCAATGTCCTAAGTACACAATCAGTAGTGAGGGATTCCAGCACCCAGGTTAATAGCAACCTGACTTTTGACCACTATGTTGCTTCTGTTGTACGGAAAGCTTTCTACATGGCCCACCTCATAAGTAACCTCACAAATCACATGCAGCAGCTGAAAAGACCACAGAGGTTCCTCACCAGGAAAATCCAGGGCCTCAAACATCTACCCTACATAGATAGGCTAAAAGCGCTATCTCTCTACTCAGGTTCATACAGACTCCTCAGGAGTGACCTCTGTTTGGTATATAAAGCAATCTCAGACTCCACCTTGATAGGACTGCTGCATATCCGCAAGTCAAGCTCCACTCGAACAACCCGTACACGTGACCTCAACCTGGTCTGTGATATCAATGGGAGTTGTTGGCGGGACAGATTTGTGTCCCAGACACTCCCCCATCTGTGGAATAGACTCCCTCTCCATGTAAAGCAGAGTACCTCATTATCCCTTTTTAAGCACAACCTAGATAACTAGATGGGAAACAGAAAATACACCCCTGGAATTTCATCTGTGTCCCTGCTGGATAGGGGCTTTGGGTGCTGACTTGTCTAAACTTGGGCTACACTCTTGGCTTGGCTTATAAGGGCCTCAGTGCCAATAGCCTAGTAACCTACTATAATCCTATGTGTGTGTGTGTGTGTGTGTGTGTGTGTGTGTGTGTGTGTGTGTGTGTGTGTGGGCGTGTGCGTTAGTGTGTGTGTGTGTGTGTGTGTGTGTGTGTGTGTGTGTGTAATCACATTGGAGTCAATCTCAGATGCATTCAGCAACCAGTGTTTGGAACCACACATGATGAAACTAAATCAGTTGTATTATGTCATGCAATTTATTATTGTGTGTGGGTGTGTTTGTGCCAGTGTGTGTGTGTCTGTGTGCATGTGTGTTTGTGTCTGTATGTGTGCACAAGAATGTGTGTGTGTGTGTGTGTGTGTGTGTGTGTGTGTGTGTGTGTGTGTGTGTGTGTGTGTGTGTGTGTGTGTTCGTGTGTGTGTGTGTGTGTGTGTGTGTGTGTGTGTGTGTGTGTGTGTGTGTGTGTGTGTGTGTGTGTGTGTGTGTGTGTGTGTGTGTGTGTGTGTGTGTGTGTGTGTGTGTGTGTGAGCGTATGTTTTTTTTGGGGGGGCTCCACTCTCAAGTTTACCAATTCAGCTATGACTTTAGATAATAGATGCTTTTGAAAGAGCTTAATATTAAGATTCAATCATATTAATGTTTTTGGTATTCAGCCTCAGCGATTCTGAAATACGGGCAGATTCAATAAACTCTACATGGTCTGCTAAGACTGGTGGTGCACAGTTTTGAATTCAGTAAATGGCTCTGTGTAGAGCTACACAACCACAGTAAACATCGTAGCATGTTAATTATAACATAAGCAGCTGAACTGTATGCTAATCAGTCAATCCAAGATGGAGGAGCTGTTCAACAAGCTATAAAGCAATGGTTTGCATGCAGTGCAGGTTTTCCCTTAGGAATTCCAAAATGTATTGGAATACTGCTACAGAAAGGCGTCTATACAGAAAGAATATTAGGGGCTGCTGTTGCTTTAATTCATGTGTTTGTGCAACAGGCTGAAGCCTATGCTGTTGCTGCTGCCAATAGACTATATCCAAGAAGAAGATGTTTCAGAGTCCTGTTAACTTACCACAATCTTCATGAGCTGGAAATTGTAGAGCTCTACAGAGTAGACAGAGACACACTACAGGAACTCTGCAACCTCTGTCATCCTCAACTCAGACCCAGGGCAAACCGAGTGTAACCCATACCAGGGCAGATGAAGGTTTAGATAGCACTTAGAATTTTAGTTACAGGAACCTTTCATAGACCGACAGGGAACATGCTGGGGGCATCACAGGCATCAGCATCCAGGATCCTCCATCAATTTCAGAATGCTAGGTTCCAACATTCTAGTGACCACATATATTTGCCCCATACTTCTGAGAAAAGGGCCGCGAATATGCAAGAGTTCTACCAAGTAACACACTACTCTGTAGTAGTGGGTGCAATAGATTGTACACATATAGAAATCAAGGCAGCACTCAGGGAACAGGTAAGGGTGTACATAAATAGAAAGGGCTTCCACTCCATTAACTGCCAAGTTATGTGTAATGTTAAGGGAATCATCTTGAATATGTGTGTTGGCAATCCAGGCAGTTACATGACTCACATATCTAGTACACCTCCCGACTGTATCAGATGTTCACTATGGGTGATATCCCACAGAATCATTTACTGAGGGATGCAGGTTATTCACTGGAACTGTGGTTGATGATGCTCATCAGAAATGCACACATATCCACTGAAGAATATCATAATGAGGCACAGGCTCAAACCAGAAATATCATAGATCATGTGTCTGGGAAGCTGAAGTCTCAGTTCCACTGATTAAATACATCTGGGAGAGCCCTGCAGTACATTCCATGTACATGTACTGAAATCTTCACAATCTGTGCTGTGCTTCACAACATCATCTTGAGAAAACAGCTTCAGCAGGATCAACAAAATGAAGGGGCACACCTCCCACCACCAATGGCAAGGTCACCACAGCCACATACAGGTGATGAGTCAGAGGGGGAACCGGCAGCTGCTCTGGGTGTAGACAGATGTAGTCCTGCTCAATATGCCCTTGAATTGGCTAAAAGGCAATGCATAGCACACTCACTCACCATCTAAGTGGCTAAAACCTTCATCCTACGCACATACATATAGTAGCATTGATGCCAGGCAACTCTCACAACCTTTACCTACCCATGTAATGGCTGTGTACTCCTAGCATCTGACAAACTCAGCCCTGAACTAAAACTGCAGCAACTGCTGGATTTACAAGGTAAGTGTTGAACCTGAAGTGTTAAAACAGAATTGTGTAATAATACATATGAATGGCATATCTTTGCATGTTGTTACTTGGTAATGTAAGTAAGTAAAAGGTGGGTGATTTGTACAGAAACGACTTTAACATGTGACAACAGAGACTTATCTGAATACGTGTCCTCTATCAAGTAATAGGTGTTAGGCATCAAAGATTCACACATTCGTACCTCTCAAAGGTACTGATGGTCACCGAATGTCCTCAGTTTTGCCTCATACATTTGTACTGGAAAATTATTTAACAGAGAACTTAGAAAGTATTAACACGCATTTCAGTTTCAGACTTCATAACCCCCAGAAGATTCTTAAAAATACTGATGCAAAAAAACTGTTTTGATTCTGTCAATTATCAAAGTTTGAAAGACCAAAATATGTCAAAAGTGCAATTAGCAAAACATCATAAACACAGATATACTAAGCATTAAGCAGCTATGCACCGTGAGCATCAGACACAAAGTTTATGTATTCCTGAATCCAAAAGATAGAAAACAAGGATATGACAAAGTTATCATCACTTGCACAGGTTGTTGTGGAGGGGGCAGGAAGCCTAGGCTGATACAAAAGGTAAATGCGTGTGTATGAGTAAAAAAAGAGAAACAAGCAGACATTTGGATAAGGTAACAAATGGCCACTGAGATAGAATGAGCTTTAAGCCTCATGGCTGAACCATGTAACTGTAGTGTGCATGTGTCTGTATGGGCCCTCCAGGTGAAATTGGTATGTGAGTGTTTGCAAGGACACAGCCAAGCACTGTGCTAGCTCTACATCTTGGTATGTCAGACAGGTGTGAGCCATGCATGTTAGAAGTGGCAGTTCATTGTTGTCATACCCAACCATGAGAACTGACTCTGCCAGGAGTTGGACTGGCATTTTCATGCCCATGGTCAGATGCACTGCTGCTACCTGACTGTGACTGATGTATGCTGCATGAACTCTTCTCACAAGGATGCCCAGGACCACTAGTCCATGGACTGCCATGTCTGAGTGTGGACACCTCAACCACTGATGTAGCAGTGGAACTGGTGCCACTATGGGAGCATGACTGGGCATGGCCACATCAGCTAATATCAGGGGATGTTGGTGATGTACACCCACACGTTTCCCTCCCAGCAGATATTTCATCATAGGCAGTGTTATTAATCTGATCCTTTGAATCAGCAATAAGGTGGAGGCAGTCACACATGTCAGCTTGTGCCACATCAACAACCCTAAGCATTTCTCTGGAGGACCTACTGGAACATGCCTGCACCTCCATGATGCCACTTAACATACGTCGAGTGGCAAGGGAAGATACACCTGGATCAGGTGGAAGACGGACAGCAGGCATACTCTGAGCACCCCTAACAGACCTCCTGCATGGCACCTTGCCCACACTTTGTCTATGGCCAGAGTCAACAGGCACTGAAGTTGCAGTAACCCCACTACCCTGATCATTTGTCTCACACTCCACCTGTCCAATATCTGAGGGTTCACTGAAATTGCTGTGTCTAATGGAATTAAAGGGGATGGCTGAAAGCCAACCTTAGTATCAGATTGAACCTTTGCACTGCCTGACTGTGCCTCTGTTTGTCCACCTTCATCATCACAGTCTGCTGATACTCTGACATTGTGTTGTATGAGTCCCACCCCTCCACTGTCAGGATCACCTGTGATAATAAGTAACAAACACAGGAAAGAAATTAATACCTACACTACTATAGTCCAATACATGCTAATAAACTAACAGTGTTGCCACTATTACAAACAGTACAGCAATACACACAACAGTGTCCTGACACCCACATCACAAAATAAATATTTCTTTGAACTGCTTATCAGTACCAACATAAAAATGTTTGGCTTACCACATGCAGATGATTGCAGGCTTCCTGTGGAGGATGGTCCTGGAAGAAGTTAAGCAAAAGGTAAAGACACCAACATCACAATTAACACAGGAGGTAAAACATTTTGCCCTTTATATGTCCATTAAAGATACTTTTATCAGGAACTTGGATGACATGCCCACCCCAAGCCCATGTGTAATCAACCAGAATGTGTTGTTAACTTTATCAATCTACAACTATTCCCCTCCAAAAAATATGTTAAACAGAACTTTAAGTATTGCTGTTAATATTTTACTATACAAGAAGTATTTAACAACTGAGATAGGTAAGCCTACCTGAAGGCTTATTCTGGGACATGCTTGTCCTCCCTGAAACAGCAGCACCAACATCAATGACATGCTGTTGCACACTTTCCAATGAGCTGTGTGGATCCCTAACAGTGGACATGAACTCTTCATTTGGTGTCCGTGATAGCTCTATAGTAGGCAGTACCAGTAGCCATCCATTCACAGACCACTGCAGCTGTTCTCCTCTGGGTCTATGAAATCATGTCAGGTGGCCCTGTGGTGCACCTGATCATATGTCCTGCTCTGGCTGCCTACTGCATTCACATCAGCTACTGCCTGCTGTTAAATTTGCATTCTGCCAGACATATCCTGGTGTCCCCTCTCAAGCAGAAAGGCACCACATCATCTAAATGCTTCCATAATGACTTTATTCTCAGAGTCACTGAAGAGAAGTTGTGGGGACTGGGACACCTGAGTGCGATAGTCCTAGGTGACATAAAACGCAAAAGAAAGATAATACACATAAGTATCACATGAATAAAAGTCATGCTTAGTTATAACACAAAATGATAGTATTTCACTATTACCCACTGGAGAAACATAAAACAGTCAAGATATTCAAATATAAAATAAGGAATTATGTGGCTGTAGCATATTACAATCACACACAAAGCAAGGTTGGATCCAAAACATAGAGAGTAGTAATAGTAAATTTTGTGTGTGCCAACTCAGAAAAAGAGCTTTCCTCCCCTACCTCTAAAATAACAGGCAAATGACACATTTTCCTAACAAACGTCAGTGAACTGTTAAAAGTACTATCAAGTAAACTGTAACATGAGTACATATTTACCACAGAACATTCAGTTTTATGCAGTTGCCAGTCATGTCTAACTGTGGCCAGCACTCCCCTAGAGGTGTATATGGGCTATCCTAGAAGGCTAACACCCCTGTGTCATTGACAATATAGGACATTTACATTTAATAGAAATAATAATAGAAGAATGTAACGAAAAAAAAAAAAACAGTTGTAACATTAGCACTTGTGGTGACAGTTAACAAGGCTGTGCATCTGAGAATGTAAAATGCCCTGACAAACATGCCTATGCCATTAGTACACATCTAAAAAATGCATGCAGATAAAAGTAGCATTTGCTAATGCAACAGATTCTTCTTAGTGGCATTTCAGCATATCCAGAATATAGCTGAGAAATGCAAGCATACCCAATCAAGCTCAGTAATCTTCTGTGCAAATAAATCCCAAAGTAATATCTTCTTCTGTGCTATCCACATAAACAAGTCTCCTCACCTTCAGGTTCCCTAGCTACACAGTTCCCTTTTATAGTGTAGATTCAGGGCTGTGAGCATAGTAAAGATGCATATGAGGTGAAAACTCATTAGAATTGCTGAATCCCAAATGCTTGGCTCCATGTTTCAGAAGTAAACACAGTGCAGGCACTCCATGAGTATTTGCTAATGTAGTGCAACAGTGAATGATTAGTGGTAGGGAAAAGGAAAACACAACAGCAGTGTGTCAGCCAGGTTAGACTTACAAATATAGAATTAATTGCATCAAGGTTTTAAATGTAAGTAAGTAGCTCACATTTTGCAGGTTCCTTTTAGAAATATCCAACCTCCCCTTCATTTCTTGACAACTGTATATTATTGGCATTTACTATACTCACACATTTTAAGGACAATGATGCAGAATACCTTACAGACTGCATGTCTCAGATAACTGATTAGATAAGACACAAATGGGCAGCAAACACAGAGAGATAAGACAGAGCTGCATACATGCAAGCAATAGTCATAAATGGTTGTGCGATCACCCCAGTGTACTACATCTGAAATTAATATATATATATATATATATATATATATATATATATATATATATATACTGTCATATTTTTTGTTAATACTGTGGATGATGTTGCAGTTACTTGTATGTACAATGATTTTCATTTTCTGTTGCAAAGCTGTTTCTGTGGCAAAGAGGATTAAGACATCCTTAATATGCTTTGAAGGTTCATTAGAGTGAGAGCTCAAATCCACACCTGTGTAAAGATATTTCATGTGTATCAGCATCAGTTTTGTAGTGTTGTTTATTTAAAAGATTTCTTTAATTCCCCTTTTTTCTAATTTTCTTTTTTCGTTTGTTTGTTTGTTTGTTTTTTTATGCAAGTATTTGCATGGAACATGGCTTAGTGCAATAAGGGGTAAAAGAGGAACACAATGAATGTCATGTTTAGCTGTGCTTATCACGTTTGTACAGCACTTAGCAATGGACAAACCCAGACTAGTGACCCACACAGGAAGCAGACAGAACACCTGCAGACAGGAAGCAGACAGTCAAAAATGTAATTCTGCTAGGCACCGCACAAACACACTGAGTGATATTGCACATCAGTTAACACACAGAAGTTAAGACTGAATAGTGAGTTATGCAACTGTGATTTAACTGTCCCTGTGGCAACAGGTGTAAGTGTAGAACTGCTTTACACATGGTCATGGGTTCTAATACAGGAATTAAATATCACTGATAACACTTTGTACATAATTATAAGTAGTGGAGCTGATATGAATTATATGTATGAGGGATAAGACACCATTACTGTGTTTTGAAGGTTCAGATGTATGATTGAGGATATACTGTCTACTATGTTTCTGTAAGTATAATTCTGCTATTTGCACTTGGATGGCCTTCATACTTAAATAAGACATGTATGCAAATGAATTTATATACAGGGACCTTGTCACTGTATTTATAAATGATTCATGACTATGTCAGAGAAGCACTTCTTCTGTCTCAAAGATAGAAAATCATCGGTGTGAAAGAAAATTTTGTGTCCCTTAGGCATAGGTTTGAATCTCACACTGTAAAAATCAATTTCAGCAGTGTAAAAAGCAAAACAAACATTTCAGTTCATGAAATTTATGCCACAGTGCATGTCTGCAAAGTTAAATCACCTAACACTTAAAGCAGCAGACACCCCTAAAACTAGTGTCAAGTGTCAGATTAACCTTCCAGTTTCCAAAACTGCTTTCTTCTCTGTTTCACACAGTGTTGCTCTCCACTTAACATCGCACAAATGTGGTTGGCATCGTTTCTCAGATCTACACACTACAAGTAAATGTGATAACAGGAACTGGCAGGAAATCATTATTTGCTATTGCACTGCTTTCAGATTAGACATGACTGTTGGTAGAGGGGAAGGTACCCAATTTAGGGCACAGCAGTCAGATGGTGAGGAGTCCAGAATATTTATTGGACTCTTGGTAAAGTGTCACAGCCAAAGGCTTCTGTAGGGAGACTATTCTGGCTCCCAGTACTAGTTTAAGGCTTGGAGTAGTCTGTCCAGGGCTGTATTCAGAGCAGCTGGCATCCCACGCACTGGAGAACAGTACAGGCACCACTTCAATGACCTAAAAAGGCACAAGAGAGATACACTGAACTAGTGATTGGATGAGTTTCAAACTGACATCCCACAGTTGTGTAATTATGTTAATAAAGAGAATTTATAATATATACTGTAGAAAGCTAAACATAGGCAAGACTGATATGCATAATGCCCTTCTGTTATTTTCTTTTCTTTTTTTCTCTTCTTTTTACAGCTAATTCTGAAATAGTAGTGAATAGGCAAGCCCATGCTGATCATCTGGAGAGACTGAGGGAAGTGATTGGTATGTATATAGCACAAGAGAAGTATTATATTAGCTTTAAAAGTTAAATATTTTTTTCTTTTCTATACAGTAGTAGCAAAGTAGGCATGCAGATCCTAACTGTAAAAGCAAGTATGCATGCATAAGTCTGTAGCAGAAACCAACTTTAGGAATCAAGTGTAAGACTGAAGTCAGACGTTGTGGGTTCAAATACTATAAGTAACAACCTTACAATACTGCAATTATTAAATAATATTACATAAGTTAAATTGTACACAAGTGACATAAATGCCCTGCTGTTAACTGTAATCTGTATAATTGGACAAGCATATGTGCAATATGTGGACATTGCAAGGATTACTTTGAGCAATCCACAGTTATAGTTTGCAGTTTTTAGGAAGTATACTTACATGTAAAACTTCAGATAAAATAGTTGCATTATTGTGATAATGCACTGCTTGCCACATATGATGATACTAATTTTATCTCTTTTTTCTCTCACCCTAACCCTTATCTCTTTTTTTTTATTTCCCATTATGTGTCATTAAAATGTCTCCATGTCATCCATCTGTAACAAATCACTAAATGCTTCACAACACAGCAAAGTAGGCCAACACAGTGGCGTAATCTGCCCCTGTAGCACAGGCTCCAACACCATTGCCCAGCATATCTGGGACCCAAACTGGCAATACCGCATTTGCTGCCACTGCCACACCTGTGCCCTCAGGTAGAACTACCTGGTAGCTGGTGATGTGGTACCTTCCAAGAGTAATGGCAGAGGTGGGGATTTAATCACCCACCAAGAGATGCCAGGGTTGGTGTATAAGGTCATTCACTGCACCACTGGTGTACGCCTACACCAGAATGAGAGGCTGCTCTCTCTCATGGTCTGTAGGTGGAGAAGATGTCACTCCAGCAGCAAGCAGAGTAAGGGGATGGTGATGACAGTCCTGCAGATGAGGACTAGATTTTCACTGTCCCCATGATTGATGGGAATGGGCTTGCATTGTCCCCTCCCTCACCCCAATTGTGGTATCCACCAACCTTTTTGTCCCTCACCATTTCCGTGTCTTGTCTTGTTTGTCCTGTTTGCATTTGATTTCTCACCTACCTAACTTACCTGACCCAGAAATACCAATGTCTCTTAATCAGTATTCCATTCCTCTCTTACTGAAGTTAAAAAACAAAAGCAAGCACCTCTCCCACAAAAAAGTATATAGTCCCATACATAGTTCTCCATTTCACACACGTCTTCTTGACACACTTGATTTGACCCAGTTGGCTATACAAAATAATTGCATTGTTGTCAGCCCTCTTTGAGGAGGTGACAGTCCAAATTCAACTAATATTGTGTACATATTTTAATCTTACAGTCTTGAAGAAATGTATAGCTGTGGTTCTTTCCTACCACCTTCCTGCACATTCCTGTATTGTTTTCCCTTTGTTCTTCCCCCTGCTTGCTCCCCATTTGCCACTTTATATCTACCCCATTTTAACACCAAAAAATAGAATTACACACAACACACACAAGTACCAAAATAAATAAATAAATAAATAATGGATCCCTTCACTTTTTGGCCTCTATGTTTGCATGGGGTTTGGAATCATGCACTGATGCCAAACTGTGGTGAAGGGATCTTCTGAGGTGCGGTTACTTCCACACAATGTTGCTTAAACACACAGGGGATATAATGTAAAGTATAATTTCATTGAAATATCACTATTTATGTAAAAGTATTACATACACCTGAACTCAAACTCCATATAATCTGGGGTCAAAAAGAAATGTATCAGTGCATTTACTCCTGCTGCCACAGAGTCAGCTAAGTAGCAGGTGTGTTTCATACCTTCCATACTGAAAACTCTCAGCATTTTAGCAATGAGGCTCACATTTGAACACTGCTTAACTACAGGGTAACAGGGAAAGCAGTAGAAATATGTATCTTGCATGCACAAACACTTTGTCAAGCATTGCACAAACCCACTGCTTGGCTGTGCTCTATCCAAAGTGGACAATAGCATGTATTACTTTTGTTTACTGTCCATTGTGTGCTCATGACTTGAAACTACATATGGAAACACAAACAAAATAAAGGCAGTATCAAAAAAAAGGACACATATTTACAATGCAGTCATCTGGTTCCTCCCCCCATGCACTGCAACCTTGATCTCTCAGTATTTGTTCACAAATATATCAACTACACTACATAAATAAATAACAAATGTCTTAAATATCATGCACATCTTTGGAATAACAATACACATTAAGATTTTCCAATACTTGTAATGTGGACACCTGTTTGCATATAGTTTGTAAAGCTGTCACTTAATGTATAGCTGCACAGTGGCAGTACAACCACCAACTACTACACAGTGCACACTCATCAATATGGTAAAATGCAGAACAATAATATCTTGACAGATGGACAGGGCTAGCTATCTATTTCATACAGCCTCCCAATATCTTCTCTCCAGCATCTACTGTTGAAGTCATCCACTATAAGTTGTCCGGCAGCCTTGTAAATGTCAGACATGTGCTGTGACACTTATGTAAGGTACTGCGTTCTGTAGTCTGTGTACTTAGATAGGTAGGAGTTCTGTTCTTACTGCAGTCAACTGGGAAGTGTGTGTGTATCTATGTAGTCAGAGGAGCATAAGTGTGTATCCTACAGTTACCACTCCAATCCCATGGATTGCCAATATTTCACACTTGCATATGCCTATACATCCATTTTATGCAAGTCTTCCAATATCTTCTCTTCAACATCCACTGCTGATGTTATTTACTGTAAGTTGTCCTGCAGCCTGGTAAAACTCAGTCTTGTGCAGTGGTGCTTGTGTAAAATACAGAGTTCTGTAGTCTGTGTACTTAGGTAGGGGTACTGTACTAACTGCAGCCAGCTGGGGTATGTGTTTGCGTTAGTTTACTTGCGTGACATTAGAGAGAGCATTTTAGACCAGCACATGGGACACTGTTATTACCATTTTCTTCTCAACAGATACTGCTGATGTCATCATCTATAAACTGTTGTCTGACACTCTCCAAGTCAGACTTGAGCTGTGGTGCTAGCCTTAAATACAGAGTTCTATAGTCTGTGTACTTAGGTAGGGGTTCTGTTCTCACTGCAGTGAACTTGATTGTGTGTGTGGTGGGGTGCACTTGCTTGACATTAGAGACAGCATTTTACACCAGCATGTGGGACACTGCTATTACCATCTTTCTCTCACCAGACTCTTCTGATGTCATCAGCTATAGTTGATTTGTGGATGTGCAGTATTCCCATCATGGCAGGATCAGAGACTGGCCTGTAGCCAGGCACAAGTCACCTCATCCTACATGATACAGATTACAGTGCTAGGGCTTTCAGTCTATCCATGTACATCATGGAATGGTTTCTAGGCCCTGTGCTGTCTTGGTGAGCAACCCCTGTGGTGTCTCCAGTTGCTGCAGGTGTCTAATGAGGTACAAGTAAAAGGAAACATTATACCCTATTAGAGTTCTGATAAGGTTTGAGTACATTGCTGTTATACAATCCTCAGATCTGGATAATATGGCCCAACGTATGAGGTGCATGATGTAGTTTTTCCATACCACTGTGGACACTTGGTGGTTGTAGTTCAGTTCGCTATCTACATGTGTCTCCAGGTCTTGCACCACTGGGTTTTGGAATAAGGTGAGTGTTATCAATCCTGTAATTAGTGGGTATTTCCACTTTGCAAAAGGCCAAAATAGTGACAATTTTTTGCATTTATTTGAAGACTGTGTGGCTTTGGCACCAATCATTTGTCTGTATTAGCCTCTCCTGTAGTATGTTAACATTACTGATGGACTCAATGATTGCACGCAATATGAAAATTGGTAAACCTGGCAAGGCAAAAGCCACATAGTTTAGCCTGGACTGTCTGGAAATAGATTCCAAACAGTAAAGGGTCCAGCACAGAACCATGGGTATGCCATTGGTGACAACTCTACTGGTAGGTGTTGATTTACCAACTTTCACAGTTTGGATTCTGTCGGTGAACCAATTGGTTAACCATATAGTGACATAAGGGTTAATCCCTAGCTTGGAGAGTTTCTCAATGATACCTGAGTAGAGAATTGTGTCCAAACCCTAGGCCAGATCAAGATAATCAGCATGCACTGTTGTAACTTCATCCAGGCCTACCATACAGTAGGCTGTGACAACATTACAGATCACCTATAGCATGACTCAGAACATAAATCTACCTGACACAGTTGGGTCCACACTTCAACACACTCTCCAGATGGACTATGTTACCATAGGAGGGTATAAATCAACATGCATTGATCTGAGATGAGGGACAGCACCTGATGCATGCATGTATAGACATATCCTGACTCTCCTCATCTGTGAGGTAGACCAACATGCCATCATGGACCTTTTCTAAATGGACACTAGTAATAACTTGGCTATGTGCAACAGACATATGTGAGTTGTTAATGCTACATCCATGTCTGTTACATCTATTAGATGTTCTCAAAAGGTCATCAGGGACACACATGATGACAACACTATATGTGGAACTTGACCAGCCCGAGGCATTTGACACAAATCTACAATGAGGTATTCACTCACCACTGACAGATGTGGCCATAAACAGCTATATCATCAAGTAGGTAGACCACTGGATCACATATGTAGCATTTAAATATGTTGAAATGTGTGAAGTGACATATATCTCAGATCCAGTGATCAGGTCCATATATCAGGGCTGTCTGCTAGACCCTTTCATGGTCATTATTTAAGTCACAGATGTCAAGAATGACATATACATCCTGTGTCCAAAGACCTGTCTAGAGGACTGCAGACTGTGGGCAGTCATTAACTCCATCTGTGATATTAGTATAGTACAGACAGTATGAATACACACACTAAAGATTGCTGTTACAGCCATGACAACACATGAGATGAAACAAAAACATAGGGGTATTTGTTACATTATGAAAACAAACACACAGCCTAAGGATAATGTAGACATCCCACCCTATAAGCAGACCAATTGGTATCTGACCTGTGCCCTGGGGTAGATGGTATGTGGAACGCCCACCAGCATGTGGCCAAAGTTGTGAGTACTCCCTTGTATGTAACACAACTACTGAGTATGTGCAGGGCATCCACATCAAAGGGCATAACATCTCCATAGTTCACAGCCTTCGTCACACCAATAACTGAGTACAATGCACCCTTCTTCATGTACCTCCCTACACATCTTCCAGTGATGTGTAACTGAAGTGTATCACCTTTGCCAAAGCGAGCTGTCACACATTTTACTGGCCATATCTAGGTATTCTTTTTGTTGCATAAACATTACTGTCTGATGGCGCGTAACCTCTATCAAGGTGTTATACCAGATACTTGTGTGAGTCATGTTCCAGGGATGCACACAGTACATACATAGCTATCTGACAATACTGATGGCTTGGGCTACATTCGTGACAGTGTGGATTGTGCAATATATATATATATGACATGCACATCTGTCAGCTAGCCTATATTGATCATAACCTCACATACACGTATAGCAGTGTCCCTCCTAATACCTCCAGAAGATGTTA
The DNA here is from genome assembly GCF_019279795.1 of Protopterus annectens. NCBI lineage: Eukaryota > Metazoa > Chordata > Ceratodontiformes > Protopteridae > Protopterus > Protopterus annectens. The sequence continues at coordinate 449,080,391 of NC_056733.1, read as the reverse complement.
CAGTGTCAGGATGGTGTGCTTTGATTACCCGCATAGATTGTTGACATGTTGTGCAAGTGTGTTCATTCAGAACCATCTATGATCACTCAGAATCACATATGTTGTGTCAGAGATGTGGCATTACTGGTGGTATTATTCTGATATTGTTCATGATTGTGCATGCTTCTTTTACTGTTGTCCATGAGCATGTAACTGTGTCTCACTTCTTTGAGACCTCTGCTGACATTACAGTCATATTCAGGCAAATCAGTTTGCACAGCTTCAACACCAATTGTATATAGCATCCTTGATAGATGTCCTCTCCGTTGTTCATGCCAGGATGTTTATATCACAAAGACATTTTCTCCATTGTTATGTCACCTTGTCTGATAGTCACATGATATACATTTTCACTGTGCAGTCCATACTGTACTATGTCAATACGTGCTTAGTGCTCCTGCTCCAACTGTCTTCCATTTACATGCCCTCATCGGCTGTACACTAGCAATGTTTCACCTGTCCTCTTTCTTTGTGTTCATTCCTACAATCTGTGTGTCCCTATTCAATACATTCACTTTCCCTGACTGTCTATTTTAAATGACAGTCAATGTACCCTCACAGATCATTTGCACAACTTTTTTTAACACCTTTATTGAATTATCATTTGTGACAAAGGCAAATTTACATTTATAAAAAAGTAATCAAACTCTATTAACAAGTTCACATTCACAAACATTATACTTCACATATATTGTTATATATCATATAACCTAAGCAACATTACATAAATTATTAATTCCTGCCATTTTTAACTCATTATATCCGAGTGACATCTCCAGATGCATCTGCAGTTAACTCCTACTGCCACCTCTAGGTGTCAGATATTGCTTGTTCATATTTACATCAATAATTCCAAAACCATGCTATGTACAAGATTTTAAAATATTTCATCTTAAAGCTTACACAATGGTAAACTCAACTGCATTAATATTTGGCTTTTGTCTAGGGAACATAAATAGATATTAACTGTTGTTTTTTATAATATTAATTTACATAGATGTAATTTACACATTTTTCTAAGTATTTTAACAACTAAGTAACAGAAACAAAACTCCTTAGCATCATATGAAAGCTCTCAGCTAGATGAATAAAATGGCAATGACAGTATGTGTGTAACTTGAGTGGTTGCTGAGATATTGTAAGTTGTTACAAATATAATATTTACTGTGTTTACTATGACTTATAAAATTTTATTTAAGATCTAGAATCTAAAGAATACTACCGCTATAAAAAGTGTGAGGGAGAAAGAGTGGAAGAAAGAAACTCCAGCATACTTTAAATAAAGAAGCTATGTCAAAACTATGTCTTCCTTTAAGATTTTTTGAGTGTCTTTTAGACTACTGGACAGTCAGTAAAAGAGCCTTTTCAAAAATATACAAAGTAGAATGTGTTGGTTCATGGAGACCGTTGAGATGCTCAGCCACATCTGAATGAAAGATTGCATGATTAAAACTGCAACTGACAAGAGAAGGCTTGGTTACAACTGGTTAAAAACAGTGCACATTTGGCAGTTTCCATAATCTTAGCACTGTCCCTTCTAAAATGGCATGACTAACTGACATAGTTACCTTTGTATCCAGGAACCCAGGTTGATTATTATCTCACTGATCTCAAAACCAACTGAATAACAGCTAATGGTGACACAACAGATAAATAAGCACAATTCATTTGTGTACTGTGCAGGCAGAAAATCCAAGCTTGGGAGCATTGTGTGGATGGAAGGTATCACTGGGACAGGATACAGGCTGGTGAAACCTCAAAGCATATTTCAGGACTGTATCATCTTGTGTCTCTACATCCAGAAATGTAGTCTTCAGTTTATAAGCTGTTCCTACATTTGCATTTTCCAAGTTACATGCTACATGTGCGCAGTGCACCCACTGTTGTGCTGCACTGTTTAGGTATGTTTTTCAGGAGGCTCTAAAGTCTATGAGATGGTTGATAGTGTGCAAACCTGTAGTACCCACATCTAAGAACAACAAGTATAAATGGACATATCTTATTTTATGGTGCTTGGAAATAGGAGACAGAAACCAAGGAAATGGAGGGTAACCAATAGAAGTTTTGCTACATTTGGAATATGAAAATACCATACTCTAGGGCAAGTCAACCATCAGAGCAATACAATCATACTGTGACATTTTATGATTTGTTTCTCTAATGTGGAGAGAATAAAGTCCTCATGATCTGTAATAAAGTGGATAGCTTCAAAGCAATACAGTCAGCTCATACTGACATGTTATGCTTTGTTTCTCTAATGGGGAGAAAAAAAAAGTCCAACACAATATATTTTGCATGTTAATTGATTAATTATATTATAATTTTTATTGGCTGTATGATGTATCTGTTGGATATAAAAAGGGTTGCTAAAGTTGTTTTAGCACTGAGGAAGGGTTATATACCTAAAAACTTTGCATTAAATTTTTATTTGTACCTTGGTAAGTTGCCTTGTTTGTTTACTCTAGTTTATTTATGACTGTACAACTGTTGCTTTTATTTGGCTTTGTATGTTGTGTTGGACTTTTTATGTTATCGAAGTCAGAAAACGTACTTGTATATTATCACACAGCCGCTATATATTTTTATGTTGTTTTTCGTTATTTTATTCGTGAAATGTGAGAAGTTGTTTCATGAAAATGAGCCTTACATTGGATGAGCTACTTGCGGTATGCCAGAATCCACTACTCCAATCAAATAGTAAAGCAAATGGCTCGCTTATTTTAAATATGTCTGGTAATGATAATATTGGTAATGACAATGCTGATTTTTCACTTTTACTATCATTGGAATGGAAGGTTAGATGTTTAAGACACTGCAATGGCAACATCTAAGAGTTATATAAAAGACAGTGCTGGTTATCTGAAACAATTGGGTTTCATACACTAGATCGAATTTTCCCTAATTCGAAATAGTGCATGGAATGCTCATTGCAGAGAAAGTGCACTTAATTGAAAGTGCACTTACGTGAATTTCAGTACAACGAACGGGTGTTGTACTGAACTTCTGTGCAGTACTCACAGACCTTAGGGTTAGGGCATGGGTCATAGTAAGGGGATAGCCCATAGGGCTATCCCCTTACCATGACCCATGCCCTAACCCTAAGGTCCATGACGACTGCAGTGCAGTAAAGGACATAGCAATGTCCTCCACTATGGTGCGATAGTCACGAACCTTAGGGTTAGGGCATGGGTTAGGGTAAGGGGATAGCTTTACTAACTATCCACTTACCCTTACCTGTGCCCTCACCCTAAAGTCCATGACTATCGCACCATAGTGGAGGACATAGTTTGTTTTTTATGTCCTCCATTGTGCTGCGGTGTTTTCGGTGAAGTGCACTTATGCAAAAGTTCACTTTCGTTAAAGTGAACTTTCGCAGAAGTGAGGCTTCTATTACAAGTTCGAAGTAGTGAACTTTCATTCTTGTAATAGGAATCCAAAACAATTATATGAATGGTATAAAAACAGACCATTGAGAAGCAACTTCTTAATGGCAGTTTGAGATATAAAATCTCTTTCACGGTTATACCGAATGAGTATGGGGTATTGTCCATTAGGAAGTTTCTTTGCACTTATAAGTATGGCTTAGGCAGATGCATTGAAACAATATTTGAGCTGTTGGAAATTGTTCTAGAAAATAATATCTTTGTATTTGACAACAAATTTTATCATCAGGTTTCTGGGGTTGCGATGATCACTCCATTGCCCAATACGTATGCCACGCTTATTTTGGATTGTTGGGAAATTATACTATTTATAACTGTCTTGAATGTTTCTGTACAAAGGTACTTTTTTTAAACATTTTGTGGATGATGTATTTTTTATCTGAGAGGGTGAACGCAGTAAACTAGACTTGTTTATTGAGTACTTGAATAACAGTACAGATTTTCTGACGTTCTCTGTGCATGCTTATTCTAACAATGTTGAATTTCTAGATATTGCTATGAAATATGTTGATCCTGATATTCATACATATGTTTTTTGTAAAAAGGTACATAAGAATAAATATTTTCATAGAATGAACATTGCTGCACCTTATATTTTTAAAGGGATAGCTAATGCACAACTAACATGAATAAGTAGGTTGAATACTGATTTAGATGCTTGTATGCAACAGATGGATGAGGTGATTCAAATTTTTAAAGCTAGAGGATATGATGCTAACTCTTTAATAAGGATTAAGGAGAGTGTAATTACAGCAAGAAATTCTATGGCTAGTCCCTATATTGGTGATGATGGAATGAAGGAGACTAGTAATTTCAAAAACTGCAATGCCTTACTCTATATTACTATGTATAATAGATGTAGCGAGGGCATATCAAAAATGATATTTGATAATTGGGGAATCCTTATGGTTCTACCTGAGTTACATGATATTATTATTGATAGACCCAGGTTTACATATAGAAATTGCCCGAATTTAAAACAGTGCATATATTATAAAGATCTACGCATACAATCTTTGATTAAAAAGTGTGACAAAGTTGGCACATTTCCATGTTACAACTGTTATTGTTGTGGTTACATTGAACAAAATATATTATTTGTACATCCTGTAACACTGAAAGAGTATAATTTTAATAGATTATTTGCTACTTGCAATACTAGTCATATTATCTATTTAGCTACTTGTAAAGCATGTAAATGTTTTTATTTTGGTAAATCTATGAGAAGACTCAAGGACAGACTTATTGAGCATAATTCTGATATTAGACGTCAAATAATGACTAATTTTTGGACCAACCATTTTGTTGAAGCTGGTTCCTCACATACATTCAGTTTCAGCATTATTGATGCTGTTAATGATAAGAATATTAGGAGAGGTGATATTAACAATAAACTTGAAACAAAGGAATATAAATGGATTTTATTGTTACAAACTGATACTTTTCCTGGTTTCAGTCAAACTGTAACATTGAAACCTGTACTTAGGTTTAAACAATCATGTCTTAAATAATAAATGTTAATATACTGTGTGGCTTTAAATATATTTGGCATGTTATTCAATTAATTATGTTATAATTTTTATTGGCTGTGTCATGTATCCACTGGATATAAAAAGGGTTGGTAAATTTGTTGTTTTAGCACTGAGGAAGGGTTGCATACCTGAAAGCTTTGCATTAAGGTTTTATTTGTACGTGGTACATTGCCTTGTTCATTTACTCTATTTTATTATAATTTTTTTTTTGAGAAAAGAAAGTCCACATGACCTGTAATAAAGTGGACACGCTCAAAACTCATAACATGTTTCAAAATATTCACTGTGTAAATGGAATGGGCATAGAGTCCAAGGACTAACAATGACTAACAATCCAACTTAACTATTTATGAAGTGTGGCAATCTACTGGTAATGGACAATGAAAGGAATATGGTATTTTGAGCTTTAACAGTTATGAATCAGTTGGACTTGTAGCAAAAAAAATCCAAGAAGATGTATATCCCTACACACAGTAGTGAGTCGATTATCTGAATGTTAATTATCTGAAATGTCATTTATCTGAACCAGCCTTCCAAAGTTTTCAGGTAGGAAAAATCATAAAGTCTGAACATGTAAACATTATACTTATTCACTTGATCATGTTTTTTGAGTTTGTAGCCAGGTTACGTGTGAAAAATATTCTTTATTGTCCACTGGAATTGCTGAATGGTTGAAAAGTGTATCCTGCATGCTGAAAAAAAAACAAGATTTTAGAAGTTTTTTATCCACTTCAATTATGTTTGATTATCTGAATAGTTTTATTATCTGAAGTACCCTAGGTCTCAATTAGATTGGATAATTAACTCTCTATTAAGTGCTGCCCTCAGCTCGAGAAGGGCTGGTATGTAATCAGTTATGCTTCAGACTATGACTAAGACATTTAGGGGCAACAGCATCTACATTCCTGAATGTTCTGCCAATATGGGACAGAAGGGCAGTAAGTGTACCATAACCTTATCAAAAGTCAGTTTGTTGATTAGGAACTGAAGATAGAATTATTGATTATGGCTGATTTTATTGCTCTGCATTGTGGTCCAGTACAATACTGTTTTTTTTTTCCCTTTGATGTTTCTTTAACAAAAGAGAGCAACTTGACATCAGAAACAACTATCATAGGTTCACCGGCTCTTAGGTAAGTCCTAGGCTAGCTATCCTTGTGCAGTTTCCCTTTTATGCTGGAATTAATCTATCCCATTTGGTTAGAGAGTGGTATTATCCATCCAGTTGTTGAGGATTATTTATTACCCCTAATGATAATAACTGGTATCATACCATAGATAATTTGAGGGGACCCATGCATGAGATAAAGCATTTAGGAGATGCTTCTGTCTGTTAGTAGCACAGGGTATAGTTCTGGGGCAAATGTCTTGTTTCATATCCATAGATTCAAGTTGCACTTGACTATGGACAGGGATGACCCTTGTTTTATGTGGATGGGGAGTCTATCCCAGAGCAGTGCATTCTCTGTGATATATACCTGTCCCTTCAAACCATTCTACTGATGCTGCAGAAGAGGTCTAGATCCCTAGACTGAGTATTTCTGATGCCATTTGACTTGTTAATATGCAGTAAGTCCACATTACTTAGGATTAAGTACCGACTATACGATACCAAGTATAGTGACAGGGCTTCTCCTCACATATTAACTCTCTCAGAAACTTGTCTAAAACCACATATTACAAATTCTGAAATTCTACCTCCTGGAAATAACATCTTCTGACAGGATAAACTTGCTGAAAAAGGGGGAGGTGTCAGCATCCTATATTCAGAACAACTTAACCTCTTTCTGGTCTCCTTATCACTCCCAGACTTCTCCCCAGCAGAACTTATCTTTCTTAACTGTCATCTCAACCTTCATAAAAACTGGCCATAGTGTCTATCAACATACCCCCTGGCAACAACATTCCAATCCTTGAAAATATCTTATCTCGGATCTCCCAAAATATATCATATGAAACAATCATACTAGGTAATGTTAATATTGATTGGAATAAGCTCTTCCCCAAACTCCCCAGTTATTCTATTAACCTATTTGGCTTCAATCAACTTATTTCTTCTCTCACTTGCACACACAAAAACTCCTGCTTCATTCTTGATTAGATCTTAACTTCCAGCCCCAATCAGTATCAAAATCCCACCACCTTACTAGACTCAATAAGGAGCCACCTCCCTATCTTGATATAAAGGCTACCTTCTCAAACCCCAAAACCCCACCTCTATAGACACTGTCTTAACCTGTCCAAATTCAATGCAGAAACTTTTAACTACCAACTTGCCCTGATCAACTGGTCTCACCTGTATAACCTTCATCTAAATAATGCCGTTCTTGAATTTAACAACATTTTCCTAAACATGCTAAATGCCCTAGCTCCCATTAGGAAAATTAGAATCAAACCAAGTCCCACTCTTGGCTCTCCAAAGATACCCTTTCCACTATGAAACTTAGAGACAATACCTAGAAACAATGGTCTAAGTCAAAATCTCCTTCCCTCCTCCTTAAATATAAAGAACTCAGAAACATCACTAAAAAACGTATTATGCAGGACAAAACAAAATTCTATCAAGAAGCTCAATCCACCCAGTTTTCTAATCCAAAAAAATTCTGGCACAGTATGAACAGTATACTACATCTTGGTAAACTCTCTATCCCCAACCCCTTTCCTGACAAATTCAATTTTGAAACTGCCACTCTTCTAAATAAGTACTTTATAAACTCTATCAGAAAACTAACCGCCCCAGACTACAGTCAAAAACTACCTTTAACCTCCTCACCTACCCAGCCCCAATCAGCCTTCTCCCTGAAACCTGTTTCCACTGCCTATATTAAATCCCTTCTGCTAAAACTGAAACCTTGCTCACCCTCTTTTGACAACATATCCCCACAATTTCTTAAACTTGCTGCTGACTCTATTGCATATCCCATCTCAATTCTTATTAACCTTTCTATAAAAGAATCCTCAGTCCCTCAGATCTGGAAATCCTTTTATATTATTCTACTTCTCAAGAGAGGTAACTCCACCGAACCTACCAATTACTGACCAATAGCCATCCATTCCCCTCTCTCAAAAATTCTCAAGAAATACATTCATAGGCAACGCATGTCTTATTAACTTCAAGAAAACTTGCCCCCTCTCAGCATAGATTTAGACCTTACCACAGTACATCCACAGCCCTGCTATCTTTTACCCAGACTGTAGCAGAAGCAAGGAACAACAACAAACTCATATCATGTGTGTCCCTTGACCTCTCTAAAGCTTTTGACACCATCTCCCACCCTAAACTCCTCTATAAACTACCCAAACTTAACCTCTCCACCTCCACTATCCTCTGGTTCTCCAGCTATCTCAACAACCAACATCAGTCTATTGAATGGCAGACTTACCACTCACCCTTCTTACCTATCCAAACAGGTGTTCCCCAAGGATCCATCCTGGCCCCCTCATCTTTAACATTTTCACAAACAATCTTAGCTCTGCCTGCACCTTATCATCACTTATCCAATACGCTGATGATCCTAGTCTAATCACTCTATCTGACAACCCTACTGACCTACACTCTCTCACACAGACTTCCTTTAATATCATTAAACACTGGCTAACTGACAACTAGCTAATCCTTAACCCAAAGAAAACCAAACTCCTCCTTTTCCTCCCCAAATATTTATCCCACCTTAAAACCTCATTCAGTCTCTTCTCTCTTGACAACACTAATATCTATGCAGACTTCACTACAAAACTTCTAGGAATCATTATTGACGATCAACTGAAATTTGACCATCACATCCTACTGTCCATCAAAAAGACCAATCAAAAACTAGGTTTGCTGTATAGACACAAAAAAATCTTAACTAACACCATTAGGACCTCACTTGCACAAGCCTATCTTCTCCCCTGCCTACTCTATGCTTCCCCTCTATTCACACACATCCAAGCATATCCCCAAACCAAACTAGAACAAACTTACAACCAGATAGCCAGATTTGCCTGTAATCTCCCCTACAAATCCCATCACTGCCTCGCACTAAAAAACTTCATTGGCTTGAGTTCCCACAACTACTCCAACTCTCACAGCTACAAATTGCACATTCTCTTTTCTACATAACTTAAAACTGTCTCTCCCTGTCCACCCTCCTAACCATCTACAAATGTGCATGATCTCTCTGTAGTACTGACCAAGCACTACTGAATACCTAGAAGTCCAACAAAACTATTGGCATGTTACTTTAAAAATGCTCCTTATCTCAAACCTGGAACAAACTCCCATCTAACATACGGCATATCCAATTTTAACTCCTATTCAAAAAAGAACTGAAAACATACTTAGCCAACTCTCCCTCCTGCAACTGTCACCACCCCACCTAATCTGCCACTACCACACCAGAACTATTCCCTTCATACATTATATATACTTACAATCCTGTGAATCTATAGCTATACGACTGAACACTCATAAAATCTAAACTTTCCCCTCCAGCTTTGCCCCTCTATTTTACTTCTTATTTCTCTGGCCACCCCAACTCTTTCCTCCTCATTTCCTTCTCCCCACTCTAACTTTGCCACCCTCCTTCCACTCCACCCATTATAACTGACACAACTGCCACTCTTTGCTGTTCTCTGTCTCATCAATTATCCTTTACTCATCTCTACACTCCACTTACTATTCTTCTATTTTGTTCTACCAACTCTACCTCTATCATTTTGTTGTTGTACATGCACAAAATGCATACTTTTAATGATTTCTACAAGTTGTGGAGCTGTGTTGATACTTTTAATGATTATCTACAAGGCATTGATGTTGTTATTTACATGTCTTTTTTATCTTGCCCTTTTTTATGTTTTTAAACTTGCAATGTAACTTGATTTTGTTATGATATATGTACATTATTTTTTTTTGCATCATCTTTTTTATCGTGTTTGTGGAGCCTTTCTCCTCAGGTCTCCACTGAAAATGGGCTCCAGCCCAGTGGACTAACCCAGTTAACAAAGGGCAAATAAATAAATAAATAAATAATAAAAAATACCTATATAGAAAACCATCATGACAGAAATACTACACAAACCTCCTTAATTATCCATGGAAATGAAAAGAGTTTGCAGAGTGTTATTACAGCAGTAGAGTATTGTGCCTCTCTGACACGTTAACGTTATTTAATTCTTTCCAAACAAAGTAATACGTGTCAACAGTAGAAACAATGCAAAAAAAATGTCAAAATGTTTCAGTTGAATAACAGAGACCCAGTTCAGGACCAATAACAGCACTCTGTAAGTGCCTATTACATGTTCAGACCTACAGTATTGCACAAAGAAAATAAACCATATTCTTAAAAAAAATCACTTCCAGGCACATTACACAAGGGAATGACCTGGAACTATTTCATGTCCAACTTACCTCATACAAAACCCTGTATCATGTCATAGCTAACTATAGGGCCCTCCCCATTTCCCCCTCAACCCACACTGCTTGCCTAACTAGTATGGAGTCCCTCTTAATCAGCCAAACACCATTATTATAGGAGACTTCATCTACCTCTCCATAACTGGGAGATTTCTGTATTCGCAAACATCTATGCTCAGAAATTTCTACACTTCATCAATACAAACTCTCTTGATCAGTTTGTCCACACCTCAACCAGGGCAGACAAAATCCTATATTCATTACTTACTAATACAGGGCAGCTTTGCTTCCCCTATTTTTAACTTCCTCTCTCGCCAAATCATACTAAAAATCAGTCACATTCATCATAAGACTGAAGCATCATGCAACTTCCAATACTTCAGTACTTAGAGATGATAAGAAGACTAACCTGCTAAAACTGAGTGGTGACCTGACTAAATTCAAAAGGCCTTTTGATCCTGTCTGCCCCACTACCTATGTAGAATCCTTTACTGCCAAATTCTATGCACATGCAAATAGCTGCAGAGCTGTATCTGTATCCCTCCAAAAAATGTACAATGCCAAATTCAGAAATGAACTCCTATGGTAGAACCCCGATATAAATAGACTCAATAATAAAAGGGAAAAAACAGATTTTACCCCAAAATAAATTTAGTTCCAGATACCAAAAAAACAAATTGTTGCTAAACTAACTAAGGAACTCGATACCCTGATCAAATCAACCAAAAGCCAGTTATGAGATAAAAATAGCAACTGGGGAAGGATAACCACAAAGCCTTCTTTAACTACGTCAGAACCCTCAGAAACAATGCTCAACACAGTGGGCATATAATAATAAATTATATTATGTACTCTAAACCAGATGACATTGCCGATGTTCTAGCAGAAAGATTTAGCTGAAAAATCACATGCGCACATCTATAACCCTCTCAAATATTTCAAGAACAAGTCCTTATGGCACTATCTAAGGCCAAGAACATTACTTCTGTAGGTCTGGAGAGTATAACAGGTATCTACTGGTCAACCTGAAATCTGTCTTAACAGATCCCCTACAGAAGCTATTCAATATCAGCCTCAAAACAAGATTTGGACCAGATGGATGGAGTACAGCATCAGTTCTCTTGAACAAAGGTGGGGCTTCAATAGACCTGGGTGAAAATAGACCAATAAGCTTGGTCAGCATCATGTATAAGACTATGGAAAGATCATTATAGAATTAATAAATAAGGATATAGGTAACATACATTCTCTTAACTCAAGCCAGTTCAGACTGATCAAAGGCAGATACTGCCTACTTAACAGGGTTAACATCTTCAAAATAGTTACTGTTATAAAGAATGAGGGCAAATCTGTACACACTGTATATATAGACTTTGTAAAAGTGTTCAGCACCATCCGACACACACATGTATCATAGATAAATTCTACTAGATAACTGTAAATCTCTCTTAACTTATTAGATAGGAAATTGTTTCACTAAAAGAACCCAGGAAATAAGGGTGGGCAGCTCGACTTACTCCAAAAGGTCTGATTACAGAGGTATACCCCAGGGTTCAGTCCTTAGACTCATCTCATGTAGCATTTATGTCTTGCAGGTCAAAGCAGATGTTAAGGCTTTGTAGCTAACTATGTTTGCAGATGGCTGGAAGATTGATGCCATCCTAAGCTACCCAAAGAACATCATGATCCTCAAAGAGTGCTTGTCCCAAGTAAATACGTGGTTTCAAAACCATAGGCTAGCACTAGATACTAAGAAATGAAAAATATTATCCTATGGCAAGCATGACTCCCCTTGTAATTATCACATTGACAGCATACTTCTGAAAACTGATCCCATAGTCAGGGATCTGGGAATCTATGGTGACAGTGAACTATCCTTTGATTACAACATATCAGCTATTGTAAGTAAGTCCTATTTCATTACAAAGTTTATATCTAAAGGTTTAGCATCCAGGTGCAGGGATTTAATCATTCCACTGCACTCAACACTTATTAGGCTGATCATTAAGTATAATGCCCTTCGGTATGTACTTGTGCAGACACCTGCCTCAGCTGGTATGGCCACAGTGCTTCCTCACTAAGAAAATCAAGGGCCTAAATCATAAAACTAAGGAGGCCATCTTAAAACCTTTTCCCTCTTCTGGGTTTCATACAGGATGCTGAGAGGTGACCTTTTCCAGACATATAGAGCTTCAACAGACTTTATTTTGTCAAACAAAGTACACGTTTGCAAGTCCCATTGTGGCATAAACACCTATTCAAAGGATTTCAATCTCTTCTGCGACATAAATAGAAAGTGTTAAGGCACAAGTAAGTATAAGAGAGACTTGAGCTTCTATGGAACTGTCTTCCACTCCACTTAAATGAAAGTGCTTCACTTACTCTATTCAAATGTAATTTGGACAGGTGGATGGATATTCAGAAATTCAACCAAGATTAAGCACTCTTGTCTCTCATGGATAAGGAAAACATGTCAATGCCCCAGCATATCCTGGTTCTGTCTATCTTTGGGTTATTTGTACACAACATATAAGGACTAAAACCTACCTGGGAATGCAAGGCTAGTCTTATTATGATCCTCACAGATCAATACCTGGTATATACTTATAAACATAACTACCATGGGAATACAAGACTAGTCTTGTTATGATCCTCACAGATCAATACCTAGTATGCACCTATGAATATGCCTAATAGAATTAGAGATGTTGTCTTCCATATGTAATAAGGGGGGGGGGGATAAACATAAAATTCAGACTAAGACAATAAGGGATCTTTGCCAGTCAGCACATGAGCACTCTGTCTAGGAGTTCTGCTAGCAGCCTTCACTACAAAGAATCTCAGCAAAGTCAATAGAAGAAGTCACAGAATTTCCTTTGATGATTCATTGTACTTCTGAGTCCATCACCAGACTCAGAGAAAGCATGGAGTAAGCAGACATGCCAATGGCATTTGCTAAAAAGCAAAATATTGATTTGGCAGCATGTCTAATAACCTATGAAGCCTGATTTCAGGAACTGGTCCTGCCATCTGAATCAAAAAATACTGCACAATTTGGAGAGACAAATAGAGAAATGGAAGCATTTTCTAGTAACTGCATATGAAGTTTATGATCATATTGAAAGGTCCATGAAGGAAGTATCATTCACAGTTTAAACAGAATGTAAAAGGGACCTTGCAGGCCAGGTTAATGTTCGGCAACTGTATTTATGTAAAGCAGACTTTAAATTAATTGATTTGAGTTTATATGACAGTGGTGGGATATATGAAAAATCAATCATCTACAGACTATTAATGTCTGGTCCTTGACTTTCTTGAACACAGAGAGATGAAAGCAGGTAAACCAATTTAAGATATAAAAGGTAGTAGATTTCTTGTTTCAAATTCTGGATAAAGGCTTCTTTTTGTGACAGGGTATAAAGCTGAAGTATGTTGATAAGATCAGCTCAAATGGTTGGGTATCAGACCTAGTGGAGTTGCAGAAAGGTAAAAGGTGAGGCTTTTCTTTTGTCACCCTGCCTTTTATGGATTTTAATAGAGTGACTAAGGTAGAAAGTAAGTAAATGCCTTAAGGGTGAGGGGTAAGCAGAGGAATGGAACAGACCAAACGTATTTGTAGCATGATCGGTTTGTTAAATACCAAATAGTTACTACAGTGTGCCCACTTTATTTTGGGAGATTTCAGCAGGGCTCCAAGTTTCATTCTTACTTATGGTGGGCCATGGATAGGGGAGCCATTGGGATTATGGGTGCAATAAGATTAAATAAATATCTGGGAATAATATAGCACCCCTCACTAGAAGAGATACATTCTAGATGTTGAGAGTAGTTATCACAGATTATAAAACATTTGTTAGATAAATTTAGTGTTAGTGTTAACATCTTTGGGCATTGGCCTAAGGTAAGAAGGGTTATGACTGCCTCTTTACTGTTGCACTTAGTTCACTACCTGTGGACAGTTTCGACAGTACTACATTGTTGAGTATCAGTTCATGGTCAATGAAAGCACATAGATCTCTAAACACAGTATTGACCTTAAGCACTTTTCCATTTATTTGATAATTAGTGAAAAATATTTGTTTCTCAGTCTTGACTAAATTACATATTTTTGCCTTAAGGCTAAGACAATCATCAGAGTACAAGTAGACAATTCTCTTAAGCCCTTCTTGAGTATAAGACTCTGTAGGAAAATCACTAATGGTACCTAGTTGGCAGTCAAGTACAAACCTGGTGAACCACAGATGTTTGCATTTCACGTCACATTTACACATCAAAGAAGTAGATGTCAAAGAGAAGACAACCTACAATAGGTACATGAGAGACTCTTCTAGTTGATTAGTCTGTTGGATGACAAGATATCACCAGTTTGTACCTTGCATGTATGATTAGAGCACCAGATAGCAATCCAACAAGTAATATAGAGTTAATATTTGCATAAGTAAGCTTAAAAACAATGTCTGCATGGGCAACTGTATTCAATGCATTAGCAATGTCAGGATAAGTACTATTTATAAAACAACCTCCATCAGTAGCATCGGTCACATTTTCAAAAAAAAGTCAGCTAAATGATGCAAGCAAGAGAAGCCCTTCACAAAACCATACTAACTAGGATCAATTGTTTGTAAGTTACCAGTTTTGCTGCTGAAGAGATTCCCTATTATCCATTCCATAATTCCATAATCCTGCAGATAATGTTAGTGAGACTAATAGGATGATAGTTTCCATGATCCATTACAACACTGACCTTATGCTGAGGTACCACAACTACTGTTGTCTAGAACTCTGACAATTAAAAGCTTAAGGAGGGGTTCAGCATTAATTCACTTTTTGCTACCTATAAGACAGCTAGGTAAATTGCCTAGGCTCATGGAGCTGTTAATTTTATTTCTGGTAACAACTTACAAGATCTAGTCTGTAAGGAAAAGAAAAGTATTAAAGATTTAAGAGAATAATCCATAACTCAAATAGCCAGCAAAATCCACATATACAGATTATATACTGCCACATCCTGTTTAAAAAAAACAGTGCCACGGCTTGAAGTGTGTGTGTGTGTGTGTGTGTGTGTGTGTGTGTGTGTGTGTGTGTGTGTGTGTGTGTGTGTGTGTGTGTGCACGTGCACATCCTTACAGGTGATGAGGACCAGTTTATCCTGTTAGAACTATCCAAAATCAACTGGTTGAAAAAATCATGTTAGTATAGAGTGAAGACAGGTGTGTCTTAGGAACTGTGGGCAGCAGGATTACTACTTGTCCAGGATCATTGTTGATTTTACTAGGGGTGCTTTTCCTTTTTCCACTGATGTGCAACCATGGAATTAAAACTGGGGACTACAGGGCTTGGCAGCCACAGGACTGCTGAAGGGCTTGCTCCCCTGCAAAATACTTACTTTAATGTTTATGGAATGAAGGAGAAATGTTCTCAACCAGTAGTGATTGAGCTATGATTCTACAAGGTTCATAGGTTCATAGCTTGGTACTGGGCTATCGGCCCTAGGGCTTATACAAGCCTAGCCATAACAATTCCCTGGATATTTCTTCTCACAATATTTACTTCTCTGGACCCGTCTAGCAGGGCGACTGATATGATCCCTGGGGTGAATTTCCTGTCTCCCATCCAATCATCAAGGTTCCTTTTGAAGAGGGCCAAGGAGGCACTCTGTTTGACATGTATGGGCAGTCTATTCCAGAGTATGGGGAGTCTCTGGGTCAATAACCTATCCCTCCAGCATGTTTTGTTCATTGTGATGACAAGGTTTAGATCCCTGAAGCGTGTGGCTCTAAGGGATTGGGATTTCTTTAAGTGGAGCATATCCAACAGCTCAGGGTTTGACATGGCCTTGTATGTTAAGCAGAGATTGCCTCTGAGTAGACGATATGCCACAGAGTATGGCTAGAGTTTTTTTTAGATGGTCAGCATATGGCATCTGCTTTAGGCCTATGATTCTTTTAGTGAGGTATTTCTGTGGTCTTTCCAGCTGTTGCAGATGTCTTGTGAGGTACATACCAAACGGGGCATTATACTCTATAATGGGTCTAATGAGGGATGAGTACAGTGGGACAATGACCTTCTTTTTTCTGGATGAAAAGCCCTTAGTGATGAGGTGTGCCACATAGAAGGATTTCCTGACTGTTGTGATGATGTGGTTATAGAAAGTGAGACCACTGTCCACCTGTGTCCCTAAGTGTCTCATTATACTTTCGATGTTTAGTGTACTTCCACCTATGTGGTAATTCATGGGTACATGTTTTTTTTTCCAAAGGGGATAACTATACATTTCTTGTTATTAAGCTTGAGGTCATGGCTCTGGCACCAGGCATCTGTTTCTGTAAGGCCTTTTTGTAGAATATCCACATCATTTGGGGATTCAATAATGGCTCCCAGTTTGCAGTCATCTGTGAACTTTGTTAGCCAGAGTCCCTTAATGTTGGCCTATACTTCAGAGAAGTAGATGCCAAACAAGAGTGGTCCCAGGACTGAACCCTGAGGTACTCCACTTGTCACTTGTCTGGAGCAGGATTTGGAGTTGGCTACTTTTACAGTCTGGGTTCTGTCAGTAAGCCAGTTGGCAACCCATCGAGTGATGTAGGGATTTATGCCCAGCTTAGTAAGTTTATCTATGATTCCAGAGTGGCGGATGGTGTCGAAGGCCTTGGCGAGGTCCAGATAGGCTGTGTGGACCATCTTACCCTCGTCCACAGCTCTGGAGACTGATTCGAAAAAGTCAATCAGCTTCAGGAGACAAGATCGGCCCTTCACAAACCCAAACTGGGTGGGGTCCAGTGTTTGAAGGTTGCCAATGTCTTTGTTTATAAGTTCCATGATAATGCGTTCCATGCCCTTGCAGATCAGGCTCATCACACTGATGGGACGATAGTTCCCGGGATCCAAGGTGGATCCCCCCTTGTGGAGTGGGATAACTGTAGCTATGCGCCACTCAGTGGGCACAAAGCCTGAGGTGAGGCTATGATTAAACATGACACTTAGGTGAGGTGCCAATTCATTTTGTAGTTCACGTAGTACACAGCCTGGGATGTCATCTGGTCCCATGGATGCTATATTCTTAGCTTTGGAGAGTGTGGTTTCTACCTGTGTGGCCGTGATAACCATAATTTGGCAATCTTTTGGTATTGAGATGAGCCCTTTAGGGGGTGAGAGGGGGGTGAAGTTGGCACTAAATCTGTCTGCCAGGATATTGTCAATATCCTTGGGATCAGTATATTTAATGCCATTCTGTTGAAGCTCAGAGCAGATCTGAGCATTGCCATTTAGATTCTTGACACAACTATAGACTGCCTTGTGGTTGTCTTTAAAATCTTTGGCAATTTTATTTTTGTAACTACCTTTTGAGGATTTTATGAGGGATTTCAGCTTCTTACTGAGGCTGGTGAGGGATTTTTTTGCATCCTGGGATTTTCCTCTTTTCTGCAACAGTTTCTTCCTTCTGTTGTATAGTTTGTTTATAGCAGGAGACCACCGGATTGGCTTCCTTTTTTTGGAGGAGAGCATATTGGTTCTATTTGGGATGGCACGATTCATGCACAAGTCGATGTGCTCATGCAGTGCCTTAGTGTAGGATTCTGCAGTTGAACTTTCAGATCCCGTCTGCATGGGTGTCATTAAAGTTTGTCACTTCTGATTTCAGTAGCATGAAGTTGGCTTTGGAGAAGTTTTTTAAGGAGGTTTCCTTACTGGGGGTTGGGGGTGGGATGTGGATGTCAAGGGTGATTTGCTTATGGTCAGACCTGACCAATGAGGGGGTGACCACTGGTGTGGAGTATCTATCTCCCTTGTTGGTAATGACAAGGTCTAGGATACTGGAGCCCCTGGTGGGACAATGGATTAGTTGATGCAGGGCATTGGAATTTATGAATTTCAAAAACCATTGGGAAAAGGAGCTGGTACCCGAGTATTTTCCCAGTTAATGGCAGGGTAGTTGAACTCACCCAGTATTAGGGTGTTTGGTTATATCTTAATATTTTCCAGTATGTTTAGAAAGGTGTAGTGTGAATATTGGGGCATGGTGGGGGATCTGAAGCAAGCTACAATTTGGACTGCAGTCTTACCTAGTGTTTGTTGCA
This sequence comes from Protopterus annectens, assembly GCF_019279795.1. Lineage (NCBI taxonomy): Eukaryota > Metazoa > Chordata > Ceratodontiformes > Protopteridae > Protopterus > Protopterus annectens. The sequence goes on along the minus strand of NC_056733.1, from coordinate 449,061,904 downwards.
CCTGGAGAATTTCAGATGCATTGTGTTGGGCAACTAGCCTGGAGGTGTGAATATCTATGGTGAATATGAACACTCCTTCACCTTTAGTGTTTCAGTCTTGGTTTTGTGGCCGAAAAGTGTGGTAAGAGCTGTAGCCTGGTATTGATCCCAGGGGTGACAGGTGCAGACCATCTCTGGCAAAGCATCTAAGTTTGTCGATCATGTCTTCCCAGGCTGACAGATACTGGATCCCCTTTGAATGACACCAGAAGCTTAGCCAATTGTTGAAGTCAAACATTTTGTCCTTAACCTGTGGTATCATTCTGGGTGAAGGCAGGATGCTACTCAGGGCTAGGGTCATACCTGCCTGGGCCACATGATCCGAGAGCTCTTCCATGTCTCTTTTCATGTAGTCCAGGGAGGTATGTCTCAAGTCATTCACTCCAGCATGGACAATGGCAGAGTCGTATTTGTACTTGTTGTGGAGTGACTTGAGTGCATGCGTTATGTGGCGGATCCTGGCACCCGACAGGCAGCTGACTGTAATTTTCTCCTTGTTCAGCCTAGTGAGTGGGACATCAGTGTGCCTAATTATAGAGTCACCTATGACTAAAGTGTTGGGTACGTTGTCTTGCCTTAGGGGCTGTTGTTGGGTGGCACACTGGTGTTGTGAGCTATGTGTCACTTTGGTTGTGACTGGTGTTTGCGTTTCAGCTTCGGAGGTCCTTGTTGCTTGGGCAGGTTAATATTAAGGACCTCTGCATGTGTGGGTTTAGTATTGCTAGGTGTGGGTGTTGATGGTGTGGGTTTTGAAGGGCTATGAGTTGCTTGAGGTGTAGTCCAGGTTTTAACCTTCTCCTCTTGACTGTCTAGCACAATCTTGGCCGGAGAGAGCTTTGCTTCCAATTTGGCTATGTAAGTGCATCTCTTGCAGGTTGTAGTATTGGGTAGTAGGAGGAGCGGGTTGTCTGTGTACATGAGACAGTTGCCGCATTGCCCCAGTATGCCCAGATTCACCAGGTGGACAGGAGAAATCACCAGAAGCTGACCCTTGGACATGCCTGTTTAGGTGCTTTTTTGTAAAGTATAAGAGCTGTTTTCCCTTACCATTGCAAGGTACTTTGCAATTATAGGCTGTTTAGTGCCTACAATTAATTTCTCCTTATTGACAAGGAGAGTGGAGTGCTTGTATCAGTTTCAGGATTCCTAGTGCTTTCCAGCAGGTTCTAGAGCAAGTGCTAGTCACAGGGGTTCAGATTTTAGTGCTACTACTGAGAGACCAATTTAAGGGAAATTAATTTAAGGAATTAATTTAATTTAACTTAATTTAAGGGAAAATTTGAAGAGCAGTCTTTCTGGCACCTGGAATAGTTTAACTGTAGCCTCACGGTGCTGCACAATGCGAAAAATGTGCAAACACATGTGTTTTTAAGCCAGAAAGTTGAAAGGGATATAAATTAGCCCAAAAAGGCTAAAAAAATTACAATTTTAGAGCTAGAAACCACTCCTCTAGTGTTAGACAGGCAGTACAATGCTCGCCACTCCCACTGGTAAGCAGTAGGACCTCCCTGTACCACAACAAGGTCTGGACTGGGATCTGTACTGGCAAGGAAAGGTGGGAAACGAGCAAACAAGATAGTCCCCAGGATTCATGAAGCTCGGCGCAAGGCCGGCGTTAGGCTTGCACCAACCATGTGGCATGAAGCTGGCACAGTAGTGCCAAATGCATATTAATGAAGGCGTGCTGCCACCACAGCCATGTGCATAGGAAAGAAGCGCGAGTGCATAGGGCGTGTCGAAGTGCCGCACGGAGGCATGGAAATGTCAGCTGTCGATGTGCAACCTAAAATGCTTGCATATAATAATTTGCAAGCAATAGTAATCACATCTGTCAGTGTCCGTGGATACTGAAACATATGCAAAGCATGCAAGACAGTTCCTACGAACACAAAATAAAGAAGCAAACACAAATGCACGGTAGGGAATAACGGGTCCCTATCCCTCGAACAAATGACATTGAAAACCATGTGCCCATAGTCCAATGCAGTGTAGATAGTTATACCAAGTGGAAGTGAAACACATCATATGTTAGCGCGCCGCCAATAGGTACGTCCAGCCCAATGGTCAGGGTCACCAGCTGACCAATATTGTGAGGGAGAGTACACAGCTGGACAGATGTGTCCATAACAAAAAACACGATAAATGTAAATATCTAGCGACCGTATGGCCAAATGATATCCCACAACGCATGTAATAGTCACATACAATAGGTATGTCCGTATTTAACATACCATATGTGACAGGAAATAGAATAAGCATGTAAACAAAACAGAAGGAGCATATAAACTGCTACAACAATAAGGCAACATGTAGGCTGAAAGGAACAGTATTATCCGTAGCGTTGACTGTGGGTACGTGTTGTCCAGTACAACTGGATATGTGTCCAGAATATATCCCATCCTGGACATAGGAAAAGGTGGCATCCTACCAATGATTAGAACAGTCGGCCAAAATCTGCACATCTGCGGTCCAAGCCGTACTTGTCAGGATGTGTCACAGTTGAACGGATATTACCCGGGTATACCAACCATGTCATGAAAGTTAAGTATGGGCGTGTACCTATGTGCGTGACGAATAGCATGTGGAAGATCAAACATGGCAGGGTAGTCGACACAACCATACAGATACCTAACATATGTAGGGTATGCAATGAGTTACCTTGACCGTGTCATGGGCCATCAACCAAAGCAGTGATGGATGGAGTGTCAGGAATATGTGTGTGTGGGGGGGTGGGTAATGGTATAATCCTCAAAGGTGAGACTGTGTCGTATGCAGAATAGGTGAACTGGAGGTGTATGAGGGAGCAGCGGGTGAAGCAGAAAGAAACACAAACAACATGTATACACATCTACAATACAACCAGACAGGCCATATTGTAGAACACAATCCCACAAACATATGAATATTAAAATGTGCGATACAAATGTACAGAAATGTCACCGGCACATACCCACAGATTGGTCCTGATAGAACTGGCCATATCAAATGCAACACACCTGGATGCATAATGGACTACCCAGCATCCCCTCCACAGCACACAACCCGCACCCATACCTGAACGTCCACCAAACCCAGCCATACTTGGCCTACTAGTTTGGCGCAGCCACATCTACACATAGTGACCACTACGCATATGTAGTAGGTAGTGTCACCCTAGGCAGTTTCAGGATTGCAAACTATGTATCCCTTGCATGTAAAACCCTCACCACATTTTCCTAACACCAGAAGAATGGTCGGTATCGGTCTTGTTATTATTGGTCTTGTTAAATTTTTGGATACCCCTCATGGGATAAGTAACCGTGTAAACATTAGAATGGGTATCAAGACATGAAGTCCAGTCCTGTAGACATCTGGACACAAGTTGGAATGTGCAGTAGTGGTGCATGAGACTGTCCAGCCCTAGATGGTCATGCAGAACCTACTACCCAGGATCAAACACCTGCCCGTGATGCACGTGTCCCGACACGAATAAGCAAGAGAATATATTGCACACATTCGCATAGTGGCACATGGAATAAGGGTGATGAAGGCACTGATGTAAACAGGATACCCCCTGATCCACTGTGTGAGGGACAAGTACTGTGTGGGTAGGTGTGACCTGACCAACAATGATACAATGCCAAATGTCCTGTGATTGTAGGAAATAACTATGTACTGTACTGCATGTAACAGTTGCCTAAAGCGGTCATGTCAGGATAGAATAAATGTAATTCGTACAAGAAACAGGCAAACAACCAAAGTGCTAAAGGTATAGGCTCACAGCTAGGAAACTAATGAATGTTCTAAACCTGCACTGACCGTGGCTATGTGTTGGCCTAAACAATCTGGTGTCCCCACTATATCCCGACCTGTACATATGACAATGTCAACCCTACCAATGGTCAGAGCATTTGCGCAATAACTGGCCAGCCTCTTAACCACTCACAAAGCCAGTGACCTTTGGAGAAAAGGTGTTAAATGAGAATGACTACTTACAACAATGAAGAGTAATAGACACATTTAACTGCAGAAAATTTGTAGTATTACGAATCTGTCAACACGTTCCAAGTTAATAGTACTAATATGGTAGAAGTGTCCGTGATAGTCCCTGAGTTGTCATAGCCGTGTCCCTATCACTGTAGAAATGAGTTCCCGAGTATCACAGAGGTCTGCACATATAAGTACACCAACCAACTGTCAGATCTGTTGACAGGACTATTCTATACCTGTAGTGAATTTATAACTGATGTCCAGAATAATATTCATTGTATCTATAAATGAATGAAATAGTCAAATGGGAAGGGAAACACGTGGCTGGTATGCATGGAAACAAAACACGGGTGTGCTGGAGAAACTATGGATATGCGATTAGGGACACAGGAGTGCTAGGGTATGTTGCGCCGGTTGCAATGGAGCGGCCTGTGGAGGTCAGCTAGTACGTAGGTGCGATTCTCAGATAGAGCATCGTCTGCGTGAAGACATGCGTGAATGGGCGTATCATTGTCGGACATTTGCGTCAGGGCTGGCAGCTCAGCATGTAAAACCTACACACCACTGATGAGCGGAACGGAGTTCTGCTGTGACAACCCCAAACCGTGAAAAGCAGAAAGACACAACTACATGCAGACATCAATATGTTGACGTACAATCTCAGTAACACAAACACTCATTCTATTAACATTAATAATATGAATGTGCACAGAAACAAACACAGTAGCAGGAATAACAGGCTGCGCATACGAGTAATAGGTCAAATGACACTATCACATCACACTTATCAGCGGCACCCCAGACATAAAAAATGTGCGACATCTGTCCGCTGTATCACATGCAGTATACTGATCACAAGTTCACCGGAGTGAAGTGTCGGTGTCATAATGACTAAGGCAATAGTATGCTGTTGAAGCAGAGATAAAACCCAATATGCATGTGTAAGTGTCTATGTCCGGGAAATGTATAGGTTAATGGACACACAGATGTATATATAGATAAAAACGTATATATATATAGATTTATATACACATATACATTTATACAGATATATATATATATATATATATATATATATATATATATATACACACAAAGATATACTACAGATATATATAGATAGATATATATACACAAACAACAGGTATTGATATATACATATACACACAAAACAAATATGTCATAGTAGATATAGACATGTACATAACTAGGTTACTTTACAGCAATTAGGGGTAACATATATACAGCCCAGGCATATGTGACTGGGAGGTCCAATAAATAAACGTTGTACCCCCCACACCACCCAGCTAGGCCGGTCAGACATACAGACAGGCAATAAAGATTACTACACTACTGCTGTCCAAAACACCGGCAGTAAAGTAGTAGTGGGAAAGATCTGCAAGGTCTACACTTTAAACATGGATAACGGTGTCCCTTGCGGGACCCCAAAAAGTCAGTGTATGTGTCAGCCTGGTGTCATCGATGCAAGCAGGATGTAGGTGTACATGGAACAGTAGGTTGTGCAAGTGTGATAATACATGGGTTGACAAAACGTGCGACATGTGTCCCGAGACGGGGAGAGTGGGCAATGTGTAGTGGTGTGCTCATACCTCAGCTGCGCTCACAGTAAGTATATGTAATGAGTGCTGTAGAGGGGTGCCAGGTAGGTGGACCATGGGTATGCAATAATGGGCTTAAGTGTGCAGGTGCTGGTTGGCAGAGATGTAGTAGGCCCGCCCAGTGGAAGTCATTAATATTCCTATGTGGGCATAGCAGACGCCTATACATCCCAAACCTGAAGAGCACATGTGTAGGTTGGACGGGGGGCACAGCTGACAGTTGTACACATCTGCCACTACTGTACTGGTATTCCAGGTACACCATGTCAGTGTGTGGACCTACCTAAATTGCTGGTTGGAGGGATACCAGTGTACGTCAGATCCCAGAGTGAAATACCAGCACAGTGTTGTTGGACGCCCTAGCTTTCACAACCTACATCAAACCTCCTGGCCTGCTGTAGTCTGTGTGTGTCTTTGGGGGTTGGGGTCATTCATTGGGCATATCCATAGGCCATTGTATATCATTTGTCTGTAGTGGTCCACACCTGTCCAGCTGCATGGAACGTGTGTGGACTGTATGGACACACAAGATGTTCATCCCATGATCTGCAGTGGGTTAGGACATCCTGTGTACTACTGGCTACCATTGTGACCCCCATATGTGCTACAGATGTCATGGTGCCACTATGGACATGTACTGTCTGCTGCCCTAACAGTCGGCCACCAAAGTCTCTTGTATGCTCACATACATACCATAGTAATGGGTAAATACACATTCTAATACAACTGCTAATTGTTAGGTCGATCGACATACCCTGGGGGTGTTCTGAACCTGAGGACGGTGCTGGAGGGCTGCCTATGTTGGATGCACACAGTGCACCTCCTATACATGGCCGAGCACAGGAAGTGTCATGTTTGGCATCCATTGTACTGTGTGCGGGTCAGAGAGGGGATATCTTTGGGTACCTACTGTGCCAGTGCATATGCCTTGTGTTGCCTCTTTGCCAAGGGCAGGTCATACTGTGCATGGCCTTTCGCCAACTGTGCCCTGCTCAGGTAGTCCCTTCGCCAAGTCACACTGTGCCTGTACAGGCCTTGGCAGTGGTGTTGGGCCATGTGGCCCTGCCCTATGCTGTTCCTACAGCAACCGTTACTGCAGGATCATAATGTGTAGCATAGCAAATACCATAACACATTGTGTGCATGTAGCTAGTGAATACTGCAGGGCTCCACCGGATGTGTCCGGATACCAGAACTGTGAACTGAGCATCCCAAACACATGCTCAATTACATGCCCTGCCTGTGCATCTGCCTCAGTATGGTGTGAGTGTTCAGGTGTGTGTGCATTGCTGCTGGGTGTCATCAGCCACGACACCAGTGGTTACCCAGCATCCCCCACTAGGACACTGTAGGGGATGTCCATACTGGCAAAGGTGTGGTACAGCTGTGTTAGAAGCCATATATCAGAATCATCATAGCTTCCAGGGCAGACAGTACACACATTCAATGTAATGCCCTGGCCATCGCATATGGCCTAGCTGTTGGAGGGTATGCCCCTGCAGTGACTGTAGGCCCTACCCCACTCACCGGGTGGTGCTGTGATGTGTATGTGTGTGCAGGTTATAGCACCCAGTACCCCAGGGTAGTCATCCATGAGGTTGAAGTGATGCATATTGCTGGTCTACTAATCACGTGTGTTGAGGACATGTACGTGCTCACTAGCATGTGTTGACATGGCATCTGTGAACTGGCACAGTACTCTGGATGCAGATGCCTGTGAGATCCCCATGACATCCCCAGTTGTGCTGTGTGAGGTACCTGTGGCTAGTATACCCAGGCCAACACATACCGAGGTATCCACTGTGATGGGTTTCCCTCGGCCTGTTTGATGTGTCAGGTGTGGCAGGCACAGGTCAACAAGCCACTGTAGGAGGTCTCTGTCCACCCCACAGTGCTCCACCATCCCCAGCTCATGTAGCCCCTGGTAAGTCACCCTGGGTCTATAAAGTCTTATGTCACCCCAGTAAGGGATGTTCCGCAGCATACACATCCTCACTGCCCTCAGCCTCCTGCACATGATGGTCTATGTTGCCTGCTGCAGCCCTACTCATTTGGTTGGATTGTGTCGTGAAATGTCCCCGCAGGTATACACCGGTGGTGTAGAGTGCAGAAGAAACCTGTGTGTATGATGCTTGCTCACATTACCATACTGTTCAGGTGCGGGATGGCCATGTCATCTGCTGATTGTGCTGATCTTCACCTGTTTGTGCAGCCTGTACACCCTGACAACAACCCCACCACTGTTGTTGTCCCTCCCAATGTCACCAGGCAAGTATAGACACACCCCTAGCTTAGGCATGCTAAGGCAGAGTCACTCCCGAGGCACAGTTCTGCAATGTACGTACAGTATGCCTGACCCCCCACCCATGCTGTCAACTATATTCGAGCCCTGCACCCGGCTAACTACACACATACACTCCAGGTATCTGCATCACACCCTGGGGATAAATGGGATACACTATTGTTAACGTCATCTGCATAATATAGTCTTCTAATGAATAGTTATATGACCCATACCGAACCTCCAAATTAATAACCACTGCTTAGTGTCACTCAGATCCGTGCACAACTGGTAACAGGTGCCTTACTATCACCATATTCGATGTCCCATGGTCTTCCCAGCAACAAAATAACCAGTGTCTACACGACTACAACCCAGGACCCTGCACACAACAGACGATGTGCATTACCACTATGCCATGGCAGATATACATACATCCCAGGTTATCACGTACAGATCATCCGGCACATGCATTCAATAGTGCTGATGTCCCCAGACATATATGTTTACATCTATGTCTATCTCTCCATATCCACATATTTCATATATATTATTTGTATACATATATACATAGATATACATACACACATATACATGTACACACATATGTAGATATTGCATTTATATCACAACAGTGGTCCACATGACAGCAAGGCATTAGACAGGCATGAAAAGGAAACTACATGTGCCACCTGCATCATGTAGTGTTGTTACTATCAAGGCATGTGTGTTCTGTTGCGTCACACGGGTCAGACTGTATTAAGGGTAAGTGTAGGGCTGCTGACATTTACTCACCAGACCTGTTGGCGAATGTATGTGTTGACAACCCAGTGTCTTGGCAGAATATGCGGGCTGTGGACACTATATAGGTCAGCAACAAAACACACTGAACACATCCCGCAGCTAGCCACTCACAGATATCGCATAGGGTATAACTGCCAAACACACAAACCTGCCATGCAGTGGAATCGAGCACCTACCTGTCTAGTCTACCACACTACAGCATTACGCAGTAACAGAACCCGCTACCGAGTTTCAGCATCACTGCACTCCCAGAGGCATACTTCTAGGTGGATGACATCATCTGCAAAGGCAAAGACACCAATAGGGAATGTATGGAGAGGGAGCCGTCTAAAAGCATTACTCTTTCCCCAGGCAGCTGGAACACACACACACACACACACACACACACACACACACACACACACACACACACACTTGGCAGGGCTGAGTGTCGAACATACACCTAACTACCTTATCACACTACAGCATTACGCAGTTACAGAATGCACTACCGAGATTATTGGAACACAGCACTCCCAGAGGCATACTTCTAGGTGGATGACATCATCAGCAAAGGCAAAGATGCCGATAGGGAATGTATGGAGAGGGAGCCATCTAAAAGCATTACTCTGTCCCCAGGCAGCTGGAAACACACACACACACACACACACACACACACACAAACACACACACACAGACACACTTGACAGGGCCGGGAGTCGAACATACACCTAAATACCTTATCACACTACAGCATTACGCAGTTACAGAACACGCTACCAAGATTACTGGAACACAGCACTCCCAGAGGCATACTTCTAGGTGGATGACATCATCAGCAAAGGCAAAGATGCCGATAGGGAATGTATGGAGAGGGAGCCATCTAAAAGCATTACTCTGTCCCCAGGCAGCTGGAAACACACACACACACACACACACACACACACACACACACGCACACACGCACACATGCACACACACGCACACACACTTGGCAGGGCCGGGAGTCGAACATGCACCTAACTACCTTATCACACTACAGCATTATGCAGTTACAGAACGCGCTACCCAGATTACTGGAACACAGCACTCCCAGAAGCATACTTCTAGGTGGATGACATCATCAGCAAAGGCAAAGACGCCGATAGGGAATGTATGGAGAGGGAGCCGTCTAAAAGCATTACTCTGTCCCAGGCAGCTGGAAACGCACACACACACACACACACACACACACACACACACACACACACACACACACACACACACGGCAGGGCCAGGAGTCGAACATACACCTAACTACCTTATCACACTACAGCATTACGCAGTTACAGAATGCGCTACCGAGATTACTGGAACACAGCACTCCCAGAGGCATACTTCTAGGTGGATGACATCATCAGCAAAGGCAAAGATGCCGATAGGGAATTGTATGGAGAGGGAGCAGTCTAAAAGCATATTACTGTTTCAAGGTAGATGTAGACAAACACACGGCAGTAGTGTGAGCGGGACAAATGCCTATCTATGGAGCAGTATTACAACACTACATGGATACGAGGCTCCACAGACAGTACACCCTTCAAGACAGTCCCAGTGTGTTCAATGTAGGAATCCATCCTGACGTGGGGTATGGACATCTGTTGCCTGGATGACCACTATCGCTATACAGGTTTTAATGGTGATGCCCATACACGGAGGGACATAACTGACACAAGGTGTCACTGGGCATGCTCACACACTTAGTAGCGCATGTCCGTTTGGAATGTACTGTGTGTCCATCTACACAACGGCGTACTGGGCATGCTCACACACTTAGTAGTAGTGAAGGGCTGTCTTGTATGTGCACGGATTCTAAACACGGAAGGGCACAGTTTGGAATGTACTGTGTGTCCATCTACACAATGGTGTACTGGGCATGCTCACACACAGTAGTAGTGAAGGGCTGTCTTGTATGCACGTCTATTCTAAACACAGAAGGGAAGGGCTGTCTTGTATGCACACGGATTCTAAACACGGAAGGGCACAGTGTGTCGATAATGAATATTGTCAGCACGAATGCTGCACTACACACATCTGACACCGGTCGTCAATGCTAGCTGTGTAGCGTTCGTGATCACAGCTGACAATCCAGATCCAACAATGGGGAATATGGACATCTCTGCAGTGAGGAACACCTGGCATATGGCACAGTTGTGCACAATAGCACTACCACCGTATACCTCACATACAGACATGTGGGCCATAAGACTGTGATGGACCACTCCAGATGTTACTGTCCCCATGTACATGAAGGCCACTCACATGTACTGACTAGTACACACTCAAGAGCCATCACACATATCTCAGGTGCAGATCACAGTAGTACATGCCGCAGTCTACTATGTAGCCCTTGGACATCACCATGTCCTTGGACCAGGAACTCACATCCATACATTTCTGCACCACCATGTTACTCATGACCAGTGGACTGTACATGGGTCTACAGCAACTGTGCAGACTACACATGTACTGACAGGGTTCCATCATGTGGTATGCAATGCAATGATACCACAGTTCATTACCAGGTCGGCTCTACACATAACAGGGGCCCTGGGTCTTGCACAGCTTTAACAGATGACTGTCGCTGTACACCAGAAAACACTCATGTTTGGATATGACATACATGTAATCGCAGTGGATATGTACATGGCCTACACACACACAATGCATATGTACATAGAAAAGCTTTTGCTGTCCTCTGTACAGACAAGTGGCTACAGCAATCACACACATGCACATGGAAGGTAGGTCCATGGCTGTTAAATGTTAACAGTACATAAGGTAGCAATGCTGACTGAGGTAACATTCCCTCTGTAACAGTTACCCATGACAACCAACATATCATACAACAGTCCATGTGTCATGTATGTCATCAAAATACTCACTGGCAACAACAGAATGTAGAGATTTGTCTGATGCTGAAAAAATGTACGCCTGGATCCTGACTCGGACAAAAAGTTTATTCACACACAAAATCTACACACATTAAGCGCTTTCATCTGTCAAGCAGACTTCCTCAGAATAGTATAAACTGTTACTGCTTTTCTTAAATATTCAGTTTTGGCGCCAACTTGCAACCATAAATTAAGCATTTAAACACATATGCACCTATTTTCTAAAAAATAGGTTAAAATATGTTAAAAATTGATCATATTATGCATATTGTTCTATTAATCTTTATAAAATCAGCATTACAAACGTATATCATAATGTATTAAAAAATAATACAAAATAATGTTGTTATTTAAATGTAGTAAATAACTATATACAACTGTATAAATTCATTGATAAGTGTATACATTCATTGAAAAGTCATTGAGATTCCATTAAAAATGTTAAAATTGTTTAAAATTGTTAGTTTATTAGTTTAAAATGATCTAAAATAGTCTATGAGATTTGGTAATATAATGATGTAGATTTACTAATAGAATGATTTAATAAATAATTTAATAAATAATTAATAATTATGTAAATACTTGATGTTGAATATATAAGTAAATATATAATTGAATATATAAGTGAATGCATGAATGTTAGAGTGAAATATGAACATATAAATATATAAAAATGTAAAGTGAAATATAACCATATAAAACTGTAAGAATGTGAAAATGTAAGAATGTAAAGTGCCATTGAATAAAATACTTCAACATGCCTCCTAATATTCACTTGCAAACTTGAGTCTAAATACTATTTGGTCAAAATAAGATATGGTTTAATACTAATAAAATCATTGATACCTGGAAAGGTAGTGGCGTCTAAAAATATTTGCCATCTACTCTCTTTCATAGCCAGCTGGGCTTTAATATTGCCCCCATAAGGAGTTTGTTGTACTGTATCAATGATGTTAAATTTGAAATAATGATTGTCATTATTATGCATAATATGTCTATATAATGCATTCTTATTGTCATGATTTCTAATACCATATAAATGTTCATAAATCCTTCGTTTGAATACTCTCTCTGTTTTCCCAATATAGTATGCATTACATGTTACACACGTTGCTAAATAGACCACAAATTTTGTATTGCAATTGCCCTGTCTACTATATACATATGTTCTATTGGCATTTGCCAATTTACATCCTCTTTCCTCATTAATATATTTGCATTGATTGCATGCACCACATTTTTTCGTACTAGATGTATTTCCTCCTTTTTTGCAAATGCCTTTAGTTTCCAGCAACCTCTTTATGTTAAAACCGGTTTTATATACAATTTTGGGGAACATCCCCAACATCTTCGTTGATTCATCATTACGAATAACCTGATTCCATCTGTCTTTTATGAAGTTTTCAATACAGTGTACTGTGGGAGAATACATTAATACACAAACTCTTCGACTGGGTTCTTCCCCTGGGTTTTTGGCAGGTATTGATTTTCCATAGTCATAATTCCCTAAAAGGGATTCGTATTTTTTACCCCATTCACTTACAACATATTTGACAGTATCTGTCAAGAGGTTGACTGGATATCCCTTAATAATGAACATGGATTTGATGTGTTCCATTTCTTTCAACATGATTTCCCTGGTGGATGACATGCGAGCGGCCCTAATGCATTGCCCTTTAAAAATATTTTTGAACACGTGGGGAGGGTGGTTACTACTGAAAACCAAATAGTCATTTGAAAAGATCTCCTTCCTATAAATATTGGATATGAATCCTTTTTCCCCATGGCTTATGTATGTGTCCAAATATGCAATGCCACTTGTGCTAGTAGAATATGTGAACTTCAAAAATTCATTAGTATTGTTGATGTATCTGATAAATTCCGTGATTTTATCTGTGGGTCCGTCCCATAACACAAACAAATCATCTAAAAATCTGGTATAATGTACAATATGCTGGTAAAATTCAGATTTAAATAAACATTCCGTTTCCCATTCATACATCACCAGATTGGCAAAAATGGGAGCACAAGCTGCTCCCATTGCAACACCTCTGGTTTGTTTAAAAAATTCATTTTCGAACTGTATATAGTTATGGTCTAAGACCAACCCCATCATATCTGTTATGAGACTGATTCTATCCCAACTTAGACTGGAACATTTCCTCAAGCTGCTGCTGAAATATTTTAACCCTTGTTCCTTAGGAATGCAGGAAAACAAATCAATGACATCAATGGTTATAAAAACAAGATTGTTTTTCCAAACTTGTGATGTTAACTGCCCCAAAAATGTCCATGAGTCCTTAGTTAAATGTGGGATGTTCTTATACACGGGTTTGACCAATGTGTCTATAGCTACACCCAAAGGGAAGGTTTTGGCTCTACTTCCTGATATAATAGGCCTGAAAGGAGGGTGTATGAGACTTTTATGGACTTTGGGTATCCCCACAATGGTAGCTAATTTGGGGTATTCAACTTTTAAAAAATTGTAAGTATCCAGATTGATTCTATTATCTAACATGTATTCCTCCAATGCTAAATCAATTCGCCTGTAACCTATATTAATCTCATTTAGAGATATGGCGTCATAATTGCCTGATTCATGCAATATATGATAAATTTCATTGATGTAATCCATGTGGTTAAATATTACTATCCCCCCCCTTTGTCTGGTTTCATTAACCTAACCTCTTTGTTGTTAACAAAATTGGATAAACACTTGTGTTCCTCCCCTGTTAGGTTATCAACAGGTCCAGTATTGTGACTAATCCCCACCTTGAGATTGTTTCTAAGGCTGTAGATATCACTGCACACCATTTTCTCAAAATTTGACACTTTAACATTGCTAGGAGGTATAAACGTACTCTTTTTCATGAGCCTTGGAGGTACTTTTTTAGAAGTTTCTTCTTTATTATCATTGAAGTGAATAGCTAAATTAAGTCTTCTACAATATAATTTAACTTCAACAATAGTATCTACTACATTGAATCTCACTGTGGGTATAAATTTCATACCTTTGGAAAAAACATTAAAAAACTCCTCAGTTATGTCAAGGTTAGTGTAGTTGAACACATTGAACCCTTGTTTAGAGACCAAAATGCTGTTGTCTTTTGTTGCCTCGCTGTCTCTTACTTCTTCATAAAGATTTTCTGTGTATTTACAAGCCATGTGTTGTTCTATATCTACTGCTGATAAGTGTTGAACGTTTATTAATTCTTTGTATGTATCTTCCTCTTCATATGTGTTTTCTACTCTTATACTCATCTCATTCTTCTGTTTCTTGTTGAATATGTGTTCTTTGAAGGTGGGTAAAACCTGCCCCCTTGAAAATTTGTGTCTCCTTCCATATCCCTATGCTCATGGTGTCCATCCCTATCATGACTGTGAATCATATTGTTTTTGGGCCAAATGTAGGCCCTGTGGTTTTCATACTGATCAATATCTCTAACTATCTTCTTTTCCTTTCTTTCATAAATAGCAGAAGCTTTTCTATTTGCATCTACAAACTGTTTGTCATACAATTCACTCCATTCATGGAACATTTGATTATTAATAATTTCCACATTTAACTTGTCTGCATCTGATATAGCACATGCTAATTTGACATCATTTTTCTGCATTAATAACTTAATATACTCAAACCCAAAACTGTCAAACAGTTTATTAAAATCCACAATGTTAGCATGATTTAAATCCTGTCCCATCAGTATTTTGAAGAACCTTATACCTTTGGGTACAATTTTTAAGGCCAAACATTTACTGAAATATGCATTCTCTATTTTTAAGTTTTTAATTACTGTTAGTTTTTTACCCAATACATATATCATATCTCTATTACAATCTTTAGTCATGTATTTTTTACTAACCATTTGTTTTACACTGCTATATCCACCATCATGTTTGTTATGTTTTTCAAAGTCCACATTTTCATTTAGAAAATGGTCCAAATGACCAACTGTTCCTTCATTGTTAGTTTTGTCCAAAGTTACAGTTTTTAGCTTGTTAAAGTTTCCTTCTTTGGGTAAATTGGGGCTAGAATATAGTTCGGTACCTTTGTCAATGTTCGCGTACTTCCTTGGAATAGCAGCGTATGTTTTTGCTGGTAACTGGCGTTTCGGTCATGCCCCCAAGCGTTCTGCCTCTTCGCGGACATGAAAAAAGCTAAAATCAAAAGTGAAGTCATCTGGTGATGATTTGCTGTTGTTGATATCCAAGTTGTCACTTAGACCCCCTTCCTGCAAAGAGTGTGTATCACAATCAGTCCGGTTCCCCTGGCCATTAGGGATCTCCATCTGAGTGCTAATATTGCTATCAGCAGCAGCCGATGCCGCTCTTCTCGCTACATGTACTCCATCTTCTCCGTTGGAATAAAGCCTCTGCTTTTCCCTTATACCAGTGTCACCGTTGGATCTGGTGACTGTCAGTGAACGCCTGACGAGTTCGAGCAAGCAGGACACTTCCTCCTTCAAGGCAGTAACATCAGAACGTAGTTGAGCGATAGCTTCGTTGTCCAATGAAGCCTGAGACCCCACGTCATTCTCCATACCAGACGCCGACTTCAAAATACTCACTGGCAACAACAGAATGTAGAGATTTGTCTGATGCTGAAAAAATGTACGCCTGGATCCTGACTCGGAAAAAAGTTTATTCACACACAAAATCCACACACATTAAGCGCTTTCATCTGTCAAGCAGACTTCCTCAGAATAGTATAAACTGTTACTGCTTTTCTTAAATATTCAGTTTTGGCACCAACTTGCAACCATAAGTTAAGCATTTATGTATTTACATAATTATTAATTATTTATTAAATTATTTATTAAATCATTCTATTAGTAAATCTACATCATTATATTACCAAATCTCATAGACTATTTTAGATCATTTTAAACTAATAAACTAACAATTTTAAACAATTTTAACATTTTTAATGGAATCTCAATGACTTTTCAATGAATTTATACACTTATCAATGAATTTATACAGTTGTATATAGTTATTTACTACATTTAAATAACAACATTATTTTGTATTATTTTTTAATACATTATGATATACGTTTGTAATGCTGATTTTATAAAGATTAATAGAACAGTATGCATAATATGATCAATTTTTAACCTATTTTTTAGAAAATAGGTGCATATGTGTTTAAATGCTTAATTTATGTTTGCAAGTTGGCGCCAAAACTGAATATTTAAGAAAAGCAGTAACAGTTTATACTATTCTGAGGAAGTCTGCTTGACAGATGAAAGCGCTTAATGTGTGTGGATTTTGTGTGTGAATAAACTTTTTGTCCGAGTCGGGATCCAGATGTATGTCATCACACATGTCCACCAATAGCAATGCATACAAACATGGCTACATGACAGGAATGTAGGAGCAACACACATGTACATGTAGTGGTGTGCATGCAGCTACCATGCATGTGCAGTAGCTGATGTATGTCATTCATCTGTGTCCAACTACAGCATGCAGTTGCAATGCAGCCCCATCATTGACACCTGTATATGGTGAAATACTGACAGTACGGTAGGATGTATATCAGGTATGGATGGATGTGTGTACATAAAGTGGTGGTCCACCTTTGCAGATGGATGTTTGCTGAGGACAGCTCACAGGTGTGTCACAAGCCATCCTACCATTACATGTGCAAACAGTATGCTATGTTACTGTTACCTGAAGGTGAGGACATACAACCTACACAGCGGTCAGGGTGTTACTGACTGTACATCACTTGACAAATGTAACACTTACGTCCTCCCATCTGCATATAGCAGCACAATTGCCAAAGGTAGTGTTGGTACACATAATGCGGCCAATACAGCTGCATGCCTGTCAGATGTATCATCATATAGCAGGTGTATGATTCACAGTACTGCCATGTGTGTTTGCTTGTGTGACCATATATGTCACGTATGGTGGGGAATACATCCCAATTGTTACACACCCCTGTACACTGTTGTAGAGATCTGTACATACTGCAGTGTAGAAAGCAAGACGTAGGCAGGAGTGGTGTGTGTATCACACACATATCAGCTATCTGTAGATGAATGACATTTGTGGACTCCACAGTGTGTGTGTGTGTGTGTGTGTGTGTGTGTGTGTGTGTGTGTGTGTGTGTGTGTGTGTGTGTGTATGTGTGTGTGTGTATGTATGTTGTGTGTGTATGTATGTATGTATGGCTGTCTGGTGCATGGAGTGAGGGTGTATGCTACCATACAGAACAGACAGGATCCCTAACCCCTTATGGTGATGCAGTCTACTACCCTGTTGATGCCATTGGTCTCAGTATTACTGGCTACCTGTACATGTTCATTCTCTGTGTTGCATCATGTGGGTGCACAGTACTGTGAAGGTGATTAACACATAGGCAGGGGTCCTCACCTCAACACTATCAAGTGTGCGTTATAGTGTTGTTGACCCCGTGAGTGTGGTCATATTACTGTGTGTTTCTGTGTATGTCTGTGCATGTTCTCATCCTGTAATGTGACAGTGTATTACTGCTACACAGTGAGGCCTCATGCTATCAACTGGCCTCTTAACATTGACATCAGCCAGACTGCTGTGTAATCCCCCCGCACCATGTCACCATACCTGTGATGTGACCCAGTATGGATGTCACATCTCTAGCTACTGTAGCCTATTGAAAAGCTCACATGCTTCTGGATCAGTAGATGTGTGGACATCTGTGGAATGGTAGCCTTTCTAACAGTGAAGTTGAGGCTATGTATAGCATGCTGGTATTGCCATACATGCCTGTGAGTACTCCACATTTACACACATGGGAAACTGCAAACACTGCTATTTATTGGCACATGCAAGTAGACCTTAAGGAGGGAAGCAGGGCATCATTACCAACATGCTGTTACTGTTGTTACCAAGACAAAGACTGTGAACATACAACAATGCACTCTAGCTGCAAACATTGTAACGTAATGGCACATGCAATTAGACCTTAAGGAGGGAAGCAGGGCATCATTACCAACATGCTGTTACTGTTGTTACCAAGAAACATACTGTGAACATATAACAATGCATTCTAAACCTGTACTACATGGTATGTCTGGTGCGTGTCAACAGTACACAACAAATGTAATATACACTACTCACTATTCTGTTCACCCTGTGCATCAGACCATATGAGTATGTCCCTGCACCGATGGTGTGGATGACAGGAATGTGGCACAGGCATCATCATATGCACATGGTGATAATGTTTGCCAGGGGCATAGGCTGCACCAGTGGATGACATCATGTGTGTGGGTTAGGGCCGGTGATCTGATTGGACATGTGTGGTAGTTATGCATGTGGGTGTTGCGGTGCCCTACAGATGTTTCTGCTATGTGCATGTGTGTGTGCACACAGTTCTGCCATGTGTCCAGCCTACACAGGGGTATTATTGAAAGCTCCAGATTGTACAGATCGGGATGTACAGCTCACTGTGTCAGGCCACGGCCAAGTGACATGTGCCTGCCAGGGGTTGCACGGGCACTACCAGGCAGAGGTACAGATTGGCTACTGTCCGATGACACATGTCCACTGGAACTGTGTCCCCACTGGGAATGTCCAGGGCCACATCCACATGGCCTGCTGTGTCCTGGTGTGGACAGCGCAGCACCAGCTGCACTGCTACTGTTACCGGCACTGTGGGAGCGGGCATGTGAGGTGGCTTGTTCACATTGACCTGCACCAGGTGGTGTAGCTGGCCTATGTCCATGTGGCCTATGCCTCACTCCTACCAGATGTTCCAGCACAGACAGCTCACGCTCGTGGATTGCCATGCCACGGTCAAGGATTCCAACCATGTCACCCAATCGCCTGTCCAGAACATCAGCGATCTGCTGTTGAGCATTTGCCAATGCCTGGATGTTGTTATTTAAAGAATGGATAGCAGCCCTCTGAAGCCTCTGCCCTTCTGTGTTCTGCCATTCAGCACGTGCCTGTGCTGCCATTACAGTCTGGAACATGCGTCTGGTGACACCAGCTGCTGCGCTCTGTCCTGCAGGTGCATGTCTGCCAGAGGTCCTCCTACAAGCAGCACTGGCCACATGCCTGTGTGGCACATCTGCAGTCATTACACTCACACCATGGTGTGGAGACACACCTTCTGTAGCCACCACATGTTCCTGTTCCGAGCTAAAACACGCTGACTGTCCTTCCTCTATGGCCACTGGTGATGGGGTATGTGTTGGCATGAGTACTGTGTGCGGAGAAGAGGGGGACATAGCTGGGATGGCAACCATTGGCACAGATTCAGCCCCTGACAACCTTGCCTGTACCTCATGCATATGTACATCACTGCTAGTATCTGTGGGGACACTAACATCAGATGGACCGCAGGAGGGTAACGCACCTACATCATTTGTGAATGCAAAGAAAGACTCTACATTACACACAGACACACAGACACACAGACACACATACACACAGACACACAGACACACACAGACAAACACACACACACACACACACACACACACACACACACACACACACACACACACACACACACACACACACACACAGACTTACACACACACACAGACACATGCACTCACCATGCATGTGATTTGACAGACGGCATGCAGCATGCATGTGATACAGCAGACGGCATGCAGCTCAGACATTGATAGTGGTAGTTAGCATACCTCCCTGGGTTGCACACAACAGCAAGCAGGTGTCATATCAGAAGCCATGCAGTTCACACAATCATGGTAGTAAGCATGCATCCCTGTGATACACCATGTGGACCAGCACAGGTTAACAGTACACATGGTTGATGTGACCTTGACATTGACATGTAGTATGACATGTAATCTGCGGACGTGTGCATTGACATGCATACATGTCTGACACAATGGTGTCCTGACACATGTACAGCGGTGTAATGGGTATCACATTGCAGTGTTGTCTGTATGCCCTACAGATAGAAAGCACTTTTAGCAGATGTGCATGAGCATTGATGGGTAGTATGAGGCGTCTACATTGCTATACAGTGTGAAGTACAGACACTGTGCCATTGCATGGCATCATGAGGCGCCTATATTGCTATACAGTGTGTAATACACACACACAGTGCATAGCCATGACTGCGTACAAACACATGACATAACTACTGTGGATTGTGACCCACATCACTGAGGTGTATACACACTAAACCATGCTGTGTCATGTGACAGGTCACTGGAAGACTTACGGATGACACCCCTGCACAACTACTAACATGTCTTAGCTGCCTGGCAACCGTGTCCACACATGGCAGACTTGTCAATACACCATGTCCCACATGACAGTTGTGTACCACACACACGAGGTGCCCGGCTGAAATTGATGTCCAACAGCAGCAAGGGAAATGTACGGTATCTGTGGCCTGATGTGGTGTCTATGTCTATGGAAGCTGTACAGGTGACTAGTGTCATGCTATGACACAGTCATGATGTTCAACACATCTTATATGGTCGAATTAAGTGACACCTCCACAAGCTGTGCACAGGCTTTTAGGATGTCCAGTATTCCACATCAACTATATAACCATTCAACAAAGGCTATAGTTGGACCATATGTGGACAATGTGCAACAGGGTGTATACACATCACATCTACTGTGTGGCTACATGTCTCTGGCCATCCCCCATGGCCATGTGTGAACATGTGTTGGACAAATGTTTGTGATGGCCGTCTCACATGTCTGTGTTGTCCCATATGACATATACCCATAGATGTCAGATACGTCACTGTCCACAGGGTTATGCAGACAAAGGGTTGTATGTTTGGTATGTGGGGTATGTATTATGGGATAGTGAGACAATATTGCAGCCGGAACACTACATGTCTGGGACTTGTCAAATAGCACATCACAATGTGTGCACCCATTGCAGGGGCATATTACACAATGGTGAATTCTGTGGGCTGCCCACATCCCAGCTCACTATGTGGTACTGTTTGCGTACCACACATGTGTTGTTCCAATGCATAGTACATATGTCTACATTGAACAACACCTCCACCGTTGTATGCACAGCTGTCCACACATCTAGCAATGACAGATACTGTGGTTTCATGTCGGTGTTTCATTTAGTCTGAATATATTGCACATGGGTAGCCAGTGTGCTTGATGACAGATGCGACCTGTATATTGTGACTGGACCATACATTATGTGTACATGTGTTAACTGGCCACATGGCGAATAGATATATGCATTAACATGCCTGATACTGATAACTGTCTCACCTGCAATGGACTGATATCTGTGCGGCACGCCAGAGGTACCTGTATAGGGGTGACACAGCAGTTAGAACATTATCCATGACTGTATGACAACTACAGGGTGCACTGTGCATGTTAACACATTCACCTGTACAATAGCATATAGTATACACATGTGCGCATACACAGGGTAACAAACTATAGTATGCGGCATGTGTGTAAACATACCTTGCATATGATGTTACATTACATATTGTACAGTGACACATGCAACTAAATGGGATATGATAGTCATATGTGCATTAGTGACTTACCAGGCAACTCCAGGCTCAGTGGTTGGGAGACACCCACCTCCAAGATGGCAGCTACTGTTTGTGGATGCTGTTTTGAGGATGTCCCCAGGCTGGCCAGTAGCTCCTCGGTGCATGTGAGTGGGGGCTGGGTTGGTGGCCCACCATCTGTTCCACCTTATTCCCTGGCGATTGCATTGGCACGCTGTTTTGCATGATGTATCAGGTCCATGCAGTGTCTGCACACCTGCTGGTAGGTGCGGTTATGGGCACCCACATCATTAACCCTCTTGCGTAGTTCCTGCCACAGGTCGTCATGCTGCTGGGCATGCTGTGGCACATGGCTGAACAACACCTCATAGTTATCATGGAGGTACAGGATGAGGGCATCATCCTCCTGGCGGCTATACGCTGGCAGGATTGAATGAGGCATTATCTGGAAGACATAATGATGGGGACAGGTCACAGTATCACAGAGATGTACAGAGATACAGCTGCACATACATTTGTATTAAATCTAGTACATATGAACAGTTATCTTTGCAAATAGTCATGACTCTGACACGACTGACATGTTTGTGTCACACACATGTAACACCCGTTGTGCATTGGATATCATCACCATATATGTGTGTCACCTCATTACATTGCTCATATTCGATGTGAATGCTGTCTTGATGTGGGCATGTCTGTTTGCCTGTACTGGTGTTCTTACCTATCAGCACATGCCTGGATGTGTCCACAGTAATGCTGTTGACCTTGATGCTGTGTATATGTCACATATCAACACATACACTGCCTTAACAGACATGAGCAGTGACAATGCACACATGCGCACAGAAACCATTACATGCATGTGTTTTGCCATATACATCTACATGGCACTGTACAGCAGTTAAACATCCTGCCATGTATCGCCTGTGTTGCACATGTGATACACATGGGAAAATGGCTAGCCGGATGTTATTCACAGGGATGGTTATCAACCATGGCATGTATGGGCAAGGTTTTCTAGCTGTATCCAACAGCCATTTTGCCACCGCCAGGTGCATCAGTGCCACATTACTGATCCAGACAGTTAATGATACATCTACCATGCGGTCATCGTACCATGTTTGACAGAGATGACATGTGCAGCTTTGATGGACAGGGTTGCATGGTATGCCAGGAGTATGTAACATGCATGCACACGGATCTGTCCAGCATGTGGTGATCATTGTAGTAGGACGGTGGCTGTCCATGACGTATGTCTTTCAGATCAGGATATGTACGTGTAGCATGTCCAACATCACAGTGTAGCACATGTCTTTATGCAAGGTAGCCAACATGCAGCATAGTGGAGGTGAGGATTGTGAAGGCTGGTATCGCCCATCCACGCATGGCCAATACCCCTGAAAAGTGATATGTGATCAGATATTGGTCACCCGAGTGCTGAGTATGCCTGTCCAATGATCTCCATGCTCATGGATGGCACCCTGTCATGACATGGGTGCCTCGTATTACTACCTCATAGGCCTGGAGACGTCACCAGCTCAGGGAGGTGAACTGCACAGCACCATCCCTTACACACAGTGTCCATAATGTTGACCGCTGCCTAGGTGGTAGTTAATGGGTACAGGGTCATTCACCTAGTGGTGACAATGCTATTATCGGCTATCAGATTGTGCACAAATGTCACGCACCTCACCCACAAAGCCCATTCTGTATGTTGTCCACAACACTGAGACAGCTATTGCTCCTAGGTCATGGCCATTCACATCCCTACATACGCAGATGCCTCCCATTTATGTGTGTGGTATGGGCTACAATGAGGGGGGAGTACAAAACATTAACCCTGTTTTACTGTAGCTGCCACTGGTGTGATATGTACATGTCACTCAGACACCTTTTGTAGTGTTGCTTCTGTCAACAGGCCACTGGTAGACCACTCCTGTGACATACGAAGGTACATCTAGTATAGTCAGTGTAGCTGGAACACAGTATGGGTGATGTCCTCTGACCTGTCACAGGTATGCTATGCAGTGTGAAATCATTCGTACTGTCATCTACATCTCTACTGCTAACATCTACGTTGATAAAGGTTCATAGACCTGCAGACCATATTCAGCAGGGTAATAGTGCAGTGCCTCCAATTATGACTGATGTCTCTGCTTGTGGGTTGCAGTGGGTTTATATTTTCCATCACCCTATCTGTATTGCATATTCATGCTCAGCACTTGTTCAGAACATGTAAGCACTTCATGAGGTACTTATTACTATAGCACACATTCCAACTCATTTCTTACAGGTACACTGTCTGTCCTTACATTTCCAGCTTGCTTACAGTACAACAGCTGTTGTACACACATAACTCACATATCTTGTGAGACATGGTTGAATATACCGGCATGTCCAAGTGTCACTTACCAGTGTTATTGCCTGTCTATATGATGATTATAGCAAACATGAGGCAAAAGAGCAATTGTCTCATGTACATAGTCAGCATACGACACTACAGCCTGTGGGAGATGCACATATGTAGCCATGCCGGAGGTAATGCTCTCACCAACCCAGACTGAACCTGACATTCATGAGGGGACGTTTAACATTTGCAACACACCCCACTCATCACATAGTCTCACTAGATCTCCACCACCACAGGCCACACATAGTATGACTACAACATTTGCAGAACCTCTCCATACTCTGTGTAGGCAACAGAGGCAGCCCCCATCAAGAAACACAACACCAATTACTTATAGCCCACAGACTCATGTGTGCACATCAACTACAGCCAATAGGGTGTCATAACCTACACAACACACCAGTCATAGGTGACTCTGTAGGCAGTCATACTGATGTCCCACTCAGCAGGCTACACAAGGTGATAGTCACTTACATCTGGCTGTCAGGTTACAGGATCTGCAACATAACCTATGCACCCATGCCACACCTCACCAGGTACAATTTGACTGTCATTCTCCATGTTAGTGTGACTGCCCTGAGATGTAACTTCCTGGACTACATGTACAGGGACATGCAATAGCTCTCCGGTCTTGTAGCCCAGAAGGTATCGCCTAAGCCCTGAGAAGCATTCTGCATTCATCCAGACTGATACCACTGTACAATGACTGAATGTTTCACTTCAACAGTTGCCTATGCTTCTGGTGTCATTCCACAGGCATCCATTATCTGTGTGCTTTGAATGACATTGTCAACAAAACACAATGCTTTGGCACAGATAACCTGCACCTGTCAGCCCTGGGAGTACAGATAACATGTAAGGCTCTTGCTGCTCCTATACTGCCTGTCTTGGACAGTTTACAATAACATTCACCACCAGAACAGGAACAGGCAAGCAAAACCTGGGGTACTGTTACTCACTGCTTGACATCTTCATCTCTAACGCACTCAGGTGAGGCACTCCTTATAATGGACCACTTCGATATCTCTGCAGTGACTGGGACCTGCCTCTAGGCTCCGGAGAGCACACCTGCACTGACAGGTTACACGCAGACCACACCTTTCAGTCATGTAACCAGGACTGGAACACCCATGGCGGAGGTGTGTCTGTATTTCACAAGGATGTACACACCTCCAAGCTGGTTCCTTAGCACAATGCATCAGAGGTGATCCACGTGCAACTAACTGTAGCCAGAACTGCTATACACATTGTAACTTGCTACAGATTCAACAACATACCCCACGGTTACCGGCCCTCATTTCTTGGTGTACTGGACAGTAGGGTTCAGACAGGTACTACTGATGTGAGACTGACAACACCCCACACTTAACTGGGATGCCTACTCATGTACCGACACATTAGGCCAACGCTTTCTGGGATTCATAACCTCCACACGGCTGGATCAACCCATACACACCTCCACCAAGACCAACAATATCCTAGACATGGACATTACCAACATGTGACTGGTGTTCCACACCTGGGGTTATCCCCTCGTTGGTAGTTTCTGAATATATGCTAATCAGCCTTATTATCCACATCCCGGCACCACACCCTTCACGGAATACACAGTAGAAGATTTCTACAATGCCTGCATCAGACGTCTTATGACAGCAGTAGTAAACATCATGACATCCGTGCAGATGGACAATGCACTTACAAACACTGGAACATACACCAGTGCAATTCATTAGCACTTACATGACTGCATGGATCATGCTATCCCAAATAGAGCCATGATGGTACCCACCAGATAACGGACGCCACTCTGGGGGTCCGGTTGCATGCACATAATGTACAACAGAAGGTGGTGGCTGTTGCAAAGTGGAGTGCAATCCCATGGGTGGGGTAGCTCACTGGTCAGCCTCAGTAGGAATCCAGAATCCTTTATCACATCCTCCAAAGCTAGCTACATAAACATTACTGCGACACATTCCAAGGACTACCGCAAAGCATTATGGAGGTATGTCAGTACTCAATGGCAATACCCACATCTGCTCTGACATATGACGGTTAGGCAGGAACATTACAGACCGACTGCTATTGGCAACATCCTGGCAGATAGGTTCAATGCTAACTTTGCACCCTCTCACTCCCTACAGGGCCAAAATCCATACAGGAACAATGCAGAGTCCCTGCGGTCACAACTACGCAGTTCCAACATGCACTCTCTAAGGCCTGGAACACAGACTCCATGTGACCGCCCAACATCCCAGGCTGTGATTTACACAAACTTCAGAACGACATGGCTCCCCACTCGACCCGCAGATTCAGTAATACCCTTGTATCAGGCATTGTGTACCCTGAATGGCGCACAGCAATAGTCATCACACTCCACACAGGTGGCACCACAATGAACCACAGGGACTATTGCCCTATATGCCTGACTGGACTGTTCTGCAAGGCTATGGGGCACATCATCATGGAAGTCATTCACAGAGACATTGGTGGCCTCCAGACCTTTGATGCCACCCGGTTTGGATTTGTTAGGGCCAGACCATGGCTCCTACCCCTGGTGGACTCCTTTGATACAGTTACCAGGGTAGTTGATGAGGGTAAGGGGGTCCACACAGCCTACATTGTCCTCTCATTGGCGTTCAGCACCGTTCTCCATTCTGGTATTGGCAACATACACATCCACCTGCACATCGACCCCTACGTCTCAGGATGTTATGCAAAGTGGCTCATGGACAGGACCCACACAATGAGGGTAGCATACCGTGGTATCTACAGTAATTCAGTTACTCTTGGCATACCACAGTCCTCGGTCATAGGGCCCCTCATGTTCGGTATATGCTTCCCTGAGGTACAGGCTAGCACAGAGGGACTTTCCCTGAATAGGTTTCCAGATGACTGCAAACAAGGAGCCATGATTGATCCAAAGATTCATAGATTCATAGACTAGTACTAAGCTAACTGCCCTTGCGAGCCATTTTAAGCTTAGCCAATTATCCCTTGTGAGACTCAAACCCTGCACCTTGTGTTTGTAAGGCAAACACCTTAACCATTAGGCCACCCTCCCAACCCACCAGCTGATACAGACACCCTCCATATGGGTGTCACTGTGACGGATACCTGATGTCAATAACATGGCCTCAAGCTGCATAACACATGGTGCATAGACATCCCCTTTGGATTACACCACTCACCCACTGACTGTCACATAGGTGGTAGTCCCCTACATACATGTGACATTATACGGGATCTTAGTACACACGTATATAGCACCCACTCCTTTGATAACCATATTGCCAATGTGGCATGGATATCCTTCTACATGGCCACCCTTATCTGTAATGGGTTTGTAGCTGGAACAAAGGCACCCATTGTACCTCTATACTCCTGACGTATGACACACATTCAGGGATACAACACCCCTTTTGGGGTGTACCTTACAGAACAGCAACACCTTTACATACCACAACATTAACACACCATGAGGATTATTGACCTCCAAAGAATGACGTATGCGGCACAACTATGGACACCACGACTGTACACATTTGCATACTGCATACTCAGGGGTGACCTCTGCTGAACATACAGGGCCCATGTCCACAACAATATTTATGGATATACTCCACATAAGCAACATAAGCAAAGCCCACTGAGAGCAGCATGCTCATGGATATGTGCACAAACGCAACAATGAGTGGGACGTGCTTGAGGGATACATTCCTGAACCAGACACTCACCATGCTTTGGAACATGATTCCTATGTACATCAAGCAGGGACACTCACTAGCACTCTTCATGAGATACTTCGATGGGTGGATGGGAGACACACATGTATGCCAGGGATCACTGCAGTGGCTGTACTGTACACAGATGCAGGTAACACATGGCTCTGCTGTTCACAGACAGGACACTACCCTAGGGAGGTGCCGCCGGTGAAAATACTGTCGTTGGGCTTACACATGGACTTGGCCAGACAGCATAGTACCTCACTATGAACCTGTGAAGCTATTACTTGTCCTTTGTGCATGGATAATTGAGTAGCTCTTCCATTTCTATACACACAGCGAGCCAAGTCCAAACCACTCAGGAACGTAAAATGTTGTTAACGTATTTTATTAAAACCGTTTTCGCTCCTCACAAGCAAGAAGCTTCTTCAGACACAATAAAAGGCGCCAAAGCGCTTTTTTTAAAATGCAGCAACTTGTTACTTCTATGATGTCATTTCCTTAGCAACTAGTAACTTTTGCGGAACACTTTTTAATAAACAACAATAAGCCTAAACAAAAAAAATTTAAAACATGGTTGCTTCATTATGATAATCATGTTACGGAAATTTTTATGCTTCATAAGTTGTTAAATACCACGAGTTGGTCTCCCTCACTCTGTTAGTTTCCAAACCATTTATTTAAAATGGAATAAGTACATATAATGAACTGTTTAATTCCTTAGGTAGCTTTTATATTTTAGAATGACAGAAATGTTGCAAGCTTCATTTATGAAGCATAAAAATTTCCGTAACATGATTATCATAATGAAGCAACCATGTTTTAAATGGTTAGGTTCATTTGTTACCTTCTTGAGGTTTATGTGTGCTTGATTAAAAGGATTTGTCCAGTGACCAAAGTCTATAACTATACTTAATAATTGTTTACAGGGAAGTACATTTTATAGTTTTTTAAAATAAGTTAAATACATTTAAAACTTTTGAACTATCTATCTATTGCTGGTTTAGGCTTATTGTTGTTTATTAAAAAGTGTTCCGCAAAAGTTACTAGTTGCTAAGGAAATGACATCATAGAAGTAACAAGTTGCTGCATTTTAAAAAGCGCTTACGCTTTTATTGTGTCTGAAGAAGCTTCTTGCTTGTGAGGAGCGAAAACGGTTTTAATAAAATACGTTAACAACATTTTACGTTCCTGAGTGGTTTGGACTTGGCTCGCTGTGTGTATAGCTGTCTTGTTACCTGTAGCTCTTCCATTTCAGTTAGCTATCATACTGCTACAGTGTCCCGTGACTACAAGCCATATGTATCATGTTATTGTGTATTCTACATGCCAATAAATGATACCCTTTGTTTGCATGATATAACAGTTATGCTGTGTAAAATATCTGACATATCTACCTACAATGCTGTACATTACACATATTTTAAACATTATCCCATAATGCAAAGCATACTTGCACAGCAGGACCACCCTAGACATGTTATTCTCATTATATGCCCTTACACATGCCTACTGTGACAGTATATCGACATATACTATCCCCTGCTATGGCACGTACATGTTGGACTAACCCTACCACTGACAGCGGGTGGTGTGGAATTGTTGTGTTTAAAGCCCTCATATAGCATCCCTTGTGGTGTATGAGATGTTTACCTTGTGGCCCACAGCAGGACACACAATTTCCACAAGCGTTACTATGCTCTACAAGACATCACTACATAATATCTTTTCCCACTTTATACATTGCGTACACTTTAATTACTACAAAACAGGCTCTACATACA
This sequence comes from Protopterus annectens, assembly GCF_019279795.1. Taxonomy (NCBI): domain Eukaryota; kingdom Metazoa; phylum Chordata; order Ceratodontiformes; family Protopteridae; genus Protopterus; species Protopterus annectens. The sequence goes on along the minus strand of NC_056733.1, from coordinate 449,031,877 downwards.
CTGACATACTGAGTGTTCTACATACCTTGTTTCCGAGTCTTCGTAAAATATCTCTCTTACACCCTTACTGTTTAAACGGTTCTATGGTATGAGCTTACGGTTTGAATGTATGACAAGGCATCCTTATATACGTCGATACCTGTAATATGTGGTATCCTACCGCCAGTTGGTGTTCCTGAGTAAATTATTACATGCACATCAGCTGTGCTGCTACTCCATTCGCAAATTATGTGGCAACAGTGAGGTATAATTGAATTCTCCACTTGGGCGATGCCCATTTGCCCTACCTTTGGGGAAACGGCCTGTATGTGTTTTGTTGTGAGGAATTGCAACTGCTATTTGGAGAGACATGGATATTTTGAATTTATGTCCCCCGTGGATTGTGTGTGACAGCTAGAGTATGTGGTTCTACATGTGAGT